>NW_012270610.1:6138-8411 GCF_000151885.1 Dipodomys ordii
CGACCGACAAAAAAAAAAAAAAAAAGATTTTACCAACCTGCAAAATCATCAAAGCTGAAGCAACACTCCTAAACTTAAAATGATGTCATTATATTACATTCTGTGAGTCCTTAAATTAAGTAGAGTAACCATTTTGCACAATTCTGGAAGGCACCTTTCACAGAGTACATTATGAATGATGCAACATGGGAGTTATACAACGTGCAGTAAAATTGTTTATAAAAATAGACTCAATGGGTAGGCCAAGATCAGAGATACAAAAGGCACATGTTCGATCTGATATGCAAAAGTTAGATCTAAAATGCACTGGGATATGACAAATTACACATGATTATAGATACTCACAATGAGACCAAAAGCGGATAGTCTTAGGAGAGAAAGACATAATGCCTAAGGGCCTCTTCATGTCTATATAAAATAATATACATACTGAAATAAACTCCAAAGATATGGAACCAAAAGACTTTTTAAATTTGTTTTTTCTTTTTCTGATGATTCTGTAGTCTGTATTCTTTACAGAATCTGTATTATTTACGTGCATCTCTGTGGGAAGGTGAGGGGAAGAGCACAGACTCCAAGGAAAAGGGGTAAAAAAGTGCAGCAGTGGCTCGCATTGGTCATTGATGTTAAGTGAACTATACAACCGTGGGTAAAGATGGGAGAGAGGGAATGGGGGAGAATGAGACAACAGATAACACTGTATGAGAGAAAATGTACTCATTACCTGACTCATGTAAAGGTAACCTTTCTATATATCACACCTCTATAATAACAATAAATTCTAAAAAGCAAAATAGACTCAATGAAATGGATGAGAGTGTGAGAGGCAGGGGAGTTTCTTCCAAAAGGGGAACTGTATGCACAAACCCTAACTTATTCATTTATAAGTAGAAGGCTACATCATCACATAGATCACAGTTATACTCTATCTCCTAAAAATTAAGCTTTCAATAATGTGAGAATAATAAAGGATTGTTATAGTGTTAGTTCTACCTAATAATTATAACAAGTAAACAGTAAGTGTATGTGATCCAAAATACACTAGATCTAAAATGCATGCCTAATCTACTTTAAAGAAACTAATCAGAACGGTTGTATAGCTAAGTGATATAGTATATACTTTGCATGCACAAGAGTGGGTTCAATAAGAAAGACAAGAAAGAGAAGAAGACTAGAGGAAGATGGGAATTGTCAAAAGGGATGGGAAGAGAGAGTCAAAGAGAAAGGAAAATGGAGGGGAAGAGACAATCAAACTGACACAACCAAATTACCTATATGTCATTTTTATAGTATTACTAGTATGGCATGCCTGTAATTCTAGGCACTTAGGAAGTTAAAGCAAGAGTCAAGGACAGTCTGAACTACATAGCAAGATTCTGTCTCAAAAAACATGCAAACATTAAAAAAAAAAAACTTGACCTTTAACAAAGTAAAGATGAGCTACATATACACAAATATATTAAGCTAATAAAAGGACACAAGAAATCCAGTTTTCACCACATACAAAAAAAACCTGACCATCTGATGAAACATTTTAAGAGAGAATATTCAGGGAATAAAGAATCAAAGAATTAAACTGTGGTTTTATTTCAAAGAAGATTCAGACAAAGACCATAAAACTGATGAGCAAATCTCAGTGTTAAAATATACTGACTACCTGCATAATCACATGTATAGTATATGCTCTCATTATATATATAATTTCCTAATTTATAAGAGCAACCCAGAGCCAAATTAAAAGTGATACAACAAAAATGAAGCGAAACAAAGGTATGAGATAAGTAAATTCTTTACCATAAGAAACTATATACAAAGTTGATCATGGCAATCATTTTTTTTTATTTAAAGAGAGTAAAAAGTTGAGGACTGAAAATGTAAAAACTGAAGAAAAATAGTAATAAAAAAAAACTAACTGGAATAAGAATTGGAGAATTTGAGCGCTAATCTCTCAGTTCTATTACTCACTTAGGATACTGACATTAGTTAACATTGCTAATCCTTAGCTTCATATTATATAAAAGGAGAATAACATATGCCCCCCCACATTGAAGGCTGTAATGAAAACTTTAAAAAAATTACATAAAAGCAACACAAAAGTATTCAAGAACTTAGGGTAATTAAAAATCAAGTATTCCCAATCTTCTGTCTCATAAGAACATACTTTTTCATTTCCTCTCCCTTACAAAGTCTCATGACAAGAAAGTAATGGGGCTGGGAAGGTGGCTCAGTGGTAGAGTGCTTGTCTTGCATGCCTGAGGCCCTGGGTTCGATTC
>NW_012270611.1:0-1110 GCF_000151885.1 Dipodomys ordii
CTAGCCTTGAGCTGAAGAGCTGAGGGACAGCGCCCAGGCCCAGAGTTCAGGCCCCACGACCGGACCCCCAAAAAAAAAATACTGTGCAGTTTAACAAATGCCAGCAATTGCCCACCGCCAGGAAGTTATTTTAGAAAATTCATCACTTGTTTAAGGCCATAGTGAGGTACTCATAATGATGGTGGGGGAACTATTATAAAGCCTACATTTTTGAATATTTTTCCATGTACTTTTATAGTACAGCATTTTACCTTTTCCTATGGCCAGGAGGTATTTCAAGACTTTTTATTCCATGTTGAAACCCATATTTATCTAAATTATGAATCAGACTTCTTATATTATTGAATGGGGTTGAACTGTCTGTTCAACTGTGTTACCTGGGTAGCCAAATGCATTGCTGACAAATAGGTAAGAAGATCCAAGTTCAAATTCCACTTCTACAACTAAAGTCTAATGTTAGGCAAGTTAATCTACTTTGTCACCTTTTCCCTTGCTTTCTCACAGTTTTTTCCCTTCTGACCTCCTCTCCCCAACAAGCTGTATAGTTCACTTTCAACACCCTGTCTAGTGAGTATCACTGCTGAATTAGTTCACCCTTTGTCCCGTCATTCTGTGCTTCCCCTTACCCTCCCCAAAATAGATAACCTTACATACAAGATAAAAGGTGAAGAAATCAAAAACAGTGACAAAAGGGGAAAACAAAAAACAAAACAAGAAATAAACACAAGTAAAATGAAAAAAACCTCTTGTTTCTAGTTCTTGGAGTTCATTTTATATGATGTTTACTGCACATAGCTATGAGCCTTTGTGATCCTCACCTAACAATTATCCTCCTTTGCTCTCATTGTGTCTTTAGAGTACTGTTTAATTTGTCATGTCCAAATATAAATTTTTGCCTTTTACCATCCACTGTGTTTATTTATAGATTTATAGACATATCCTAATTACTACAAATGAGGGAAAACATGCAACCTATGTTTCTTTGGGTCTGGCTTAATAAAATTTTTTAAAGTCTTTCTATTTCCTTACGAATGGGGCAATATCATTCTTTCTGATGGAAGCATAGGATTCCAGTGTGTGTGTGTGTGTGTGTGTGTGTGTGTGTGTGTG
>NW_012270611.1:4570-7890 GCF_000151885.1 Dipodomys ordii
TGGCGCTGTGGCTCAAGTGGTAGAGCGCTAGCCTTGAGCTGAAGAGCTGAGGGACAGCGCCCAGGCCCAGAGTTCAGGCCCCACGACCAGACCACTCCCCCCACAAAAAAGCTTTTCATATTCTATGACCGCCCCCACCAATAAAGCCTTTTAGAGAGCAGCCTTAAGGTCATGATAGATAGATAAAACAAATTTCATAGAACAAGAGACAAATGGTACAGTGCATTATTTTTCTAAGACACTTAAGGGAAATGACCTAACTTACCAACAGTTAAAAAAAAAAGTTTTCATTTGATACTTTTCATCTATTAATGAGTTACATGATAAGAAGCTAATATTGGCTTCATAAAAGATATAAATGGAAGAATAAAATAATAGCTTGTGGACTCTAATAAAGGAAAATTATTTCTATTATCCAAACAGTAAATTGTAAATCCCTAAAGGAAGCTGTATACAACTTGTTTATCCCTGTAAGTTCAATACCACATTCTAATGTTTGTTGGATAGATATATTTTGGCCAATATCTGAAAAGAAAAATGTTCATTTTAATCCCTCATCTTAGGAAAAAACTTAACTCAATACTTTAGACTCTACTTAAACTAAGTTCAACCAACTCTAAGATAACTTCTATGTCTAAGAAGCTGGGGTTTTTAACATATTATATAAACATTTCTAAAATTTGATACTTCTTTGAAATATATGATAAATTATGTAAATTAAAAGTCAAACAAGTCTACAGAATAAGGCACAGAAATGTTTCCTAAATAGGAAACTTTGGCTTAGTATCTATAGAATGCAGGAAAAAAATCATTCTCAGATGACATAAGGTAGGCATATTCCAAGTAACAAAGTAAGGGATATAAGATACATACATAATTAAAACAGAGAGAATGGTTAGAGATAAGGATTAGTAAACAATCTGTAGTTATAAGAAACTTGCTTAAAAGTCATGCTAGCTGTACATCATTATTTGGGTAGAGATTTTGAGGTTTGAAGAGAATAAGACTATCATGCCTAAAGGATAAAGTTTTGCTTATATTTAACCATCATCCTTTATGTGAAAGATCCCCAACATAAAATACATAGATATAACCATATGACAATAAGTCTCATGACTAATACCTGAGAGCAAATGCAATGATGGAGCTGGGTTCTTTCTCACAGACTGCGATGGGTACCCGTTCATGTTCATACATTAAATAGTGTTTATCTGGATCACTGTTCAAATTTTTTTAAAAAATCAATTAAGTAACTAAAAATAACATCAGAAGAAAACCAAATATAAGTGCATTAACACCAGTAAATTAATTAAAATTAATTACCAGTAAATCTCAGGACAGTGATATTAACTAAATAATACACAATAAGTGATTCATGCTTATAATCCAAGCCACTAAGGAGGCTGAGATCTGAGAATTGCAGTTCAAAGCCAGCCTGAACAGACAAATCCAAGAGACCCTTATTTCCAATTAATTAGCAAAAAGCTGGAACTAGAGGTGTGGCTTATGTGGCAGACTACCAGCAGTGAGTGAAAAGGCCAAATGAGAGCAAGACACTCAGAGATCAAGCCCCAGCAATGGCACACCAAAACAACAAGTAAGCCAAAATATATGAAGATACTGAGAAGATAGCAAGAAAAACTTCTAAAGGCAGTGGGAAAATACCAGAAGTAGGTTTCAAATCAGGTTCTGGCCTAGTCACTCCCAACAAAGCTTTCTTTATTGTCAAGACTTTAGCCATATGAGTCTCAAAAATAACTCTAAATAAAAAAAACTCTAAATGTACAATATTTTTTCTATTATAAAATTTGAAAAGGAAAGTATTTTAGGAATTGTGAAGAAAACCTACTATTAGACATAACAAAGTTGCTCTACTGTTATAACATAGAACTCAATGGTGACTCCATTTTAAATCAAATTTTGTTCCCCTGATTTCTACTCCTACATTCCTTCTCATTCCCAGTTAGCCCAACACAAAAAATGTTCATGTAAAAACCTATGTAGGTTATTATAACTCATCATTACTGCTAGAACAGGAACACAATTCCAGTGGATTATGTACTTGAATTATCCCCTTATAACTAGCAATACATTTTTAAGACTGTAAGATCAACAGATGTAGCAGTACAGCATATATTCGAATTCACAAATATACCTATATATATACACACACTATGCAACATTATTTAATGCTTTCTTCTATTCATATATAATAATGATTACATGTCAGTAAATTATGTGTCAAATGACATATGAAATTTAGAAATCAATAAATACATATTTGTAAAGGAAAATATAGCAAAATATGTAAGCAATAAATCTAGGGGTTTTTTTAGTTATAAGAAAACATAAGACTCCACATAGAGCTCCCCTATGACCCAGCAATCCCACTTTTGGGCATTTACCCAAATGATCACAAACAAGACCATACTAAAGCTACCAGCATAACTATGTTTATGCAGCATTATTTACCATAGCTAAGATATAGCACCAACCCAGATGCCCCTCAGTAGATGAATGGATCAAGAAAATGTAATATTAAGAACAAATGTAAAAGTAAAGATTCAGTAAAAATGAATTGCTTGGTATTCATTATTCATGTATATCAAGCACAGCAGTAAACAAAAAAACCCCATGTATTTAACCTTTTTTTAGATTTTTTTTTTGCTTTTGTGATTTTTTTTTCTTTTTTTAAACTTGCCTAACATGCATGTGGCTGTGAAAATAGTTAACAGGGAAATAACTTGAGATAATGACTAGCTTTGTTTAATGCTTTAGGAAATTTTCATGAACAATCCAAGCATAATTGTTAAGAACACATGTATTAAGTTCACGTAAGTGGAATAAAAG
Source organism: Dipodomys ordii (assembly GCF_000151885.1). Lineage (NCBI taxonomy): Eukaryota > Metazoa > Chordata > Mammalia > Rodentia > Heteromyidae > Dipodomys > Dipodomys ordii. The sequence continues at coordinate 7,421 of NW_012270611.1, forward strand.
TTTTATGAATGGAAAAAAAAAAGGAAATGTGGTATATATACACAATGGAATTCTATGCCTCCATCAGAAAGAATGACATTGCCCCATTTGTTAGGAAATGGAAAGGCTTGGAAAAAATTATATTAAGTGAAGTAAGCCAGGCCCAAAGAAACATAGGTCCCATGGTTTCCCTTATTTGCAATAACTAGTATATGTCTGAGACAAGCAGAAAAGGTCAATAAGTTGATGTTAGGTGAAATGAACCCCAAGGTAAGTATTCAAATGTTTTTCTTTCCTTGCAATTGTTCTAACATATTTATAAGATGATTTCTTTGTTGCTTGTATGTCCCTCCCCCACGGTATAACCCCTGCTTTCACTGTATTTGATTTTGATAAAATTTGTGGAGGGGAAGGGAAAAAACAAATCGTTTAAATAGGGATTCAGGTGGACCCATTGCAACAATGAGATGTACAAGTTGTTATGTTGAAAA
>NW_012270612.1:0-1208 GCF_000151885.1 Dipodomys ordii
GGTAGCTCATGCCTGTAATCTTAGCTACTCAGAAGGCTGAAATCTGAGGACTGTAGTTTGAAGCCAATCTGGGCAGAAAATATGTGAGACTTATCTCAATTAGCTCCAAAAAGCTAGAAGTGGAGCTGTGGCTCAAGTGTTAGAGCACCAGCCTTGTGCACAGTTCAGGGACAGTACCCAGGCTCTGAGTTCAAGCCGTAAGACTGGCACCAAAACCAAAACCAAACAAATCAACCACGTACTAGGCACTTCAATATAAAAAATAGATAGACATTTTTAGATCCAAGCCAGCCTGAGCCAATGAGACCCTGTCTCAAAAAACAAATGAATTAACAGACTTGCCCCCAGCTTCTGCCCCTTTCCAGACATATGACCTTGGGCAAGAGAATAAATGACATAATCACATTTACTAATGTACTAATATACTAATTTCCTCATATGCAAAATGGAGATACCTACCTATTAGGGTTGTTGGGAGAAATAAGGTAATACATGGAAAATTATTTGTTAAAGTATCTGGCATACAGTGAGCACTCAGATGCTATTATTATATATTAAATTATTAATATATTAAATGTAGGCTAAGAGAGCTTAAGGAACCCACCCAATAATATGTGGCAGAGCCTGAATTAAAACTCAAATCTGACTTCAAAGCAACTAAGTGATTTTTTCCCCCCCAGCAAATTACCATCCCTCCCAAATCTAAAATAAATGATACAGCAAAGTCCCAATCATCTACTGTATCGAAAGAAAGTCTACAACTAAAAGCCTCTAGTGTAGGGCGCAAGTGGTTCATTCCTGTAATCCTAGCAGCTCAAGGGGCTGATATCTGAGGATCTCAGTTCAAAGCCAGTACAGGTAGAAAAGTCTGTGAGATACTTAACTCTAATTAAATACCATCAAAAAAGTCACAGAACTGCAGCTCAAGTGAAGTAGCAGGGCACTAATCTTGAGCACAAAAATTCAGGGACAGTTTCCAGGCCCAGATTTCAAGACCCAAGACTGGCATCAAAGAAAACAAAAGCTTCCAGAAACCCACAACCCATGTCATCTGATAATTTCAACTTCCTCTTAACAGAAATAAAGGACATATTCAGAGTTGTTTATAAGAGCCTAAGTTTGTTTTATCAGTTTTCTTCTTTCTCTCAGCATGCCATTCCCTCCAACAGAAGTGCAAATAAAAGTTAAACAAAAAAAAAAAAAAAAAA
>NW_012270612.1:16698-19831 GCF_000151885.1 Dipodomys ordii
AAGTGCCCGCGGGAGCCTTCGGCTGCGGCTGGACCGCTGAGAGCCCGCCGTGCGCGGGGGGCGCCAAGAGTGTGGAGCGCACTCGAAGTGGGGGCCAGGGGAGGAGTGCGCTCAAGGCTCACGGCCGGAGAGCGGGGCAGTTCCCAGGCTGGGAGGCATCACCTGGCGGCTTGCGGCCCGCGCGGCCAGGCTGAGCTGCAGGGACCGCAGCAGGGACATCACGCCAGCGGGGAACGCCCGGCTCGCCGCGGCGCGCCGGTAGAGCGACGGCTTATGGCGTGGCAGAAGGGCCAAAATTCTCCAACCACGACACGCCGGAGAGTGATAGCGCCATCTGCTGGTCGGAGGGATGCAGTCCCGCCTCCTCGATTTGTTTTTGCTTTTGGGTTTTTGGGTGGTTTTTTTTTTTTTCCCGGTTGGTTGTGGGGCTTGAACTCTGGGCCCGGGCGCTGTCCCTCTACCGCTTGAGCCACAGCGCCATTACAGCTTTTTCTGCTCATGTGGTGCTGAGGAATTGAACCCAGGGCCCCATGCATGCAAGGCAAACACTCTTCCACTGAGACACCTTCCCAGCACCGCCCCCCCGCATTTGTTTTATTAGATTTATTTTATTCAAATGATTTCTGCCTGTAATCCTAGTTAGCTGATACTCAGGAAGCTGAGATCTGAGGATCCCAGTTCGTTGCCAGCCCAAGCTGAGAATCTCTAACAAAAAGGGAGAAACATGGGGTTGGTAGGAAAAAACTAGGAGAGCAAGGGAAGGGGTGACATTGTCCAAAAAAGGAATGCACTCTTTATCTGATTTATGTAACTGTAACCCCTCTGCACAGCACCTTTATAATAATTTTTATTTATTATTTATTTTGTCTATCATGGGGCCTGAACTCTGGGGCTGGGCACTGTCCCTCAGCTCTTCAGCTCAAGGCTAGCGCTCTACCACTGGAGTCACTTCTAGCTTTTTCTGATTATGTGGTGCTGAGGAATCGAACCCAAGGCCTCATGCATGCAAGGCAAGCACTCTACCACTGAGCCACCTTCCCAGCCCCTAATAATTTTTTAACCCAGAAACAGAGGTGTGGCTCAAGCAATAGCATGCCAGCCTTAAGCAAAAAAAGCTAAGCAAAATGTGAGGTGAGTTTGTGCCTCCCACTACAAACACACACACACACACACACACAATACATTTCACTCTAATCACAGCTACTTGGGAGGTAGTGGAGAGTTTAAGGCCAGTTCTAGTGAGACCCTGTCTCAGAAGCAAATTACAAAAGGACTGGCCAGGCACCAGTGGCTCATGCCTGTTGTCCTAGCTACTGAGGAGGCAAGATCTGAGAATCATGGTTTGAAGCCAACCTGGGCAGGAAAGGCTGTGAGACTCATCTCCAATTAACTACCAGAAAATCAGAAGTGGAACTATGGCTCAGAGCACTAGCTTTGAGGAAAAAGAGCTCAGGGATAGCACCCAGACTCTGTGTTCAAGTCTAAGAACTAGCCCCCCCCAAAAAAATGAGGGGGGGTGGCTAGAGGCCTAGCTCAAGTGTTAAATGCCTACTTAGCAATCTAGAGGCCCTAGGTTTATCTCTAGTACTGCTATATTTCACAAGGAAATTACTTCCACCAGATAAAATAATACAAGAAATGTGTGGCTGATACTTTGTTTCTTTATTCCCAATGTTCTTTCATATTCACTATTCATTTATGACTCACACAAACTGTGAGGTAGATAGTTGGATTCAGGTTTATCTAGAGAGGAAGAGGTAGAATCCCTTCAATAAATCAAATAAATATTTGTCAGATTAAAATAATCCTGCAGAACATGGGTGTCAAGAACTGTGCTGGCTTCAGGGGACTCAATAAGCCACAGCCCTGTCCTCCAAGATAAATCTATCAGGGAAAAGACTAGGACCAGAAAAGATACAAAACAAGGCAAGTTCCTGTAAGATGAAAAAAAACGAAAGATCCCAAGGGGATAAAAATCATACCAAACACAAGGCTCAGGAACCCTCTGCCCCCAAATCACCCTGAGCAAATAATCAAAGGTTTGGTGTAGATTCAGGAAAAAAAAAAAAAGAGAGAGATCTTTTGTAGAGGCCCAATATGTACAGGAAAGGAATAGGAAATTAGAAAGGTCATCTGGGTGGCAGGGGGATAAACTGGATACAGAGCAAAGGAGTTTGTTCTTCTCTAGTCAGTGGAAGCTAGTCAGAGCTGATTTTGATAGACTGCAAGAGTTCACAAAGCACCTAGGAGATAAAAGAATGTGGCACACCGTCCAGGAGATGACTACAGAGCTGCTGCAATGGGAAACAATAAGAATTGAAGGATGTGGCTTAGTGGTAGAGTGCTTGCCTAGCATACATGAAGCCCTGGGTTCAATTCCTAGTACCACATACACAGAAAAGGCTGGAAATGGCACTGTGGCTCAAGTGGTAGAGTGCTAGCCTTGAGAAAAAGAAGCTCGGGGACAGTGCCCAGGCCCTGAGTTTAAGCCCCATGACTGACAAAAAAGAATTGAAGGCAAAAGGAATTAGGAAAGAAAGACTGATAGAGCTTGGAAAGAAAAACCAGGTGAGAAGAACCTAGTACTCAGTCCAGTGTTCTTCACTGCATGCTGTTTTATGAGAGAGAGAGAAAGAAAGAAAGAAAGGGAAGGAAGAAAGGAAGGAAAAGAGGGAGGAAGTAGGTACTGTCCAAAAGGCAGCTTTTCTGTCAGTTCGAGGTTCAGGGCTGGGAGGACATATGGCATAATCCTGCCATACTTTTCTCTCTCCTACTCTCCTAGAAAGAAACAGGTGGTGTGAGGCTTCTTTCTCAGCACCCAGGACTGGGGTGGTAGGGGGGCCCGCGGGGCAGGAGGCAAGGGAACTGTATTCTTTGGATGCAGAAAAGATCATTAAAAAAAAAAAATTAAGCCGAAGCCGGGCATTGGTGGCTATGCCTGTAATGCTAGCTACTCAGGAGGCTGAGATCGCGGTTCAAAGCCAGCCCAGGCAGGAGAATCCATGAAACTCTTATCTCCAATAAACCACCAGAAAACTGAAAGTGGCGCTGTGGCTCAAGTGGTAGAGCGCTAGCCTTGAGCTGAAGAGCTGTGGGACAGCTCCCAGCCCCAGAGTTCAAGCCCCACAATCGG
>NW_012270613.1:0-3393 GCF_000151885.1 Dipodomys ordii
CCAAAAAAAAAAAAAAGAATGGATATAAAAGTGTGGTACCTATGTATTTATCTATATCTATGTATAAATAAATATCTATCTATAAACAGAGATAAATATAGATAATATCCATATAAATGATGTACACAAAGATGATCTAATTATAGATGATACAGATATAGATGATATATGTAATATATATTAGATATTGAGAGAGATATACAAAGACATAGTTATGGGTAATATTGATGATATAGATTCAAATAAATGTACATATACATACATACATACTGGAGTATTATGCATCCATTAAGAAGAATGAAATCATATCATTTGCAGGAAAATGAATGGAACTAGAAATTATCATGTTAGGTGGAATAAGCCAGTACTGATATAGCAAAATATGTCATATATTTTCTTATGTGGAATCTAGGAAGAATAAAAGGAAATAAAATACAAAAGGAATTATTAGAGATATGTAAGGGAAAAGGAAAAATAGCATTAGAGCATATAATATGAGCAAAAGTGCTGTATATACATGTGTGTGAATGTTGTAACAAAATTCATGGATTTGCAGAAGTGATAGAATATTTTTTAAATATTTAAAATCTTGTTCAAAGTCTTCTCTTATTTCTTCAAACTTAGATCTTGAAACCACCCATCATAAAGCATCCCTGGATTTAAATGACTTTACTTAGCTTCTCAGTTTCTAACTTATCCTCATGACTGCAAAATGTAAAAGGAAAAATACATAAGTAAAACTAATGTTACTAGCTGGGTGCCAGTGACTCACACCTGTAATCATAGCTACTCAGGAGGCTGAGATCCAAGGATCTCAGTTCAAAGCCAGCTTGGGCAGGAAAGTCCGTGGGACTATGTCCAATAAACCAGTGCTGGAAGTGGCGCTGTGGCTCAAGTAGAGCACTTGCCTTGAGTTGAAGAGCTGAGGGACAGCCCCCAGGACCAGAGTTCAAGCCCCATGACCAACTAAAAAATAAATAAATAAAAGAACTACTTCTTTTGTATCATCTTTGATTCATCTTCTAAAATGTATCTGCTGGCACTAATAAGGCTCTAGACACTGCTGTTCAATATAAATTTTCTTTACACAATTATCTGGTCCATCCTAAGCTTGACTTTGAGGTCTGGACAGTCATCTTCATACAAGCAGTGTGGGCCACCAGCTTTCAAGCTGCCTGGCCCTGGCGCCATGATGCTGTTGCCTTGCTGACTTTGACATGCTCACTTCTTACACAGCTGAATTCCATACTCTGGATTGGGTGTGTTGATCAAAATCATGTCACATCAAAGCCAATCAAATGTGAAACCTTCAGAACACTAAATAGCTTATCCTTCGCTATCCTTAGCCCAGTTAAGGACAAAGTACCAATCTTAGCTATGTTAAGCATAGCACACCAATCTTCAAAGGGGTAGATTTTTAAAATACAACCACAGACAATTTTGACATCCAACACGTCTCCCCTTCTCCAGCAATTTCACACCAACAATAATTGAGAATTCCAAAATTACCAGGCATTTTAAATTGTGCTATTCAATAGAGATTTTATCAGAAATAAAAAAGCAGAACTGTTACATTACTTATTGATCCTTTTTCCACAAAATAAATATACTCAACAGTCAGTATTTTCCTTATCCTTATATTTTTTATTATCTTTAAATGATTGTATAGAGAGCTTATAAGTATAAATCCGTTTACAAATACAATGCATCTTAATCTTTTCCATCATTTCCCCAATCTTTCCCAGTCTCCTTATCACCTCAAGTTACCTGGTGACATTATTAAAAAAAAAGTCTTGATGAAACTCCTTTGTTTATATTACATGTAATTCATTCTACAATTCATTTTTAATGAGTCACAAAAATTAAAGATCTGCATAGGATATAATCTAGTCTAGAAGTCACATAATTCACACATACATAATTCACATACACACCCATGCACAAATGGCTTTTCTATTTGTCTTAATAAGTAAACTTGGAATAAAGTAGTAGCAAGAAAAGTAGAAATTGAGAACTACTGATTAAAAACATATCATTTGGTCAGGCACTGATAGTTACTTCTGTAATTCTAGCTACTCAGGGGGTTCAGATCTAACACACTCTCACAGCTCCCCTTCCAAAGAGTATGTGTGAGCTGCTTGATATTTTAAATTGTCTGTTAATTGTTTAAAGGGTTTTACACTATGGTGTTTTACTCCAGCATAAACTATACTTTAATCAACTTGATTATATGTCCAGATGAAGAAAAAGAAATTGTTTTGGTTAGCAAACTTGTTTGATTATAAAATATTCTTAACTTTCTTCTCATCTGTTCTGAGACTTAAATCATCTCTTTGAATATTTTATACTCATAACAATTCATTTTAAAATATTTCTGATCATGTATCATGACAATTGTGAATATTATAATTATATACCATATTATTATTAATAATAATTTTTTATTGTGAAAATACCATACAAAGGGTTTAGAATTACATGGGCAAGGTACTGAGTACATTTCTTTTTTTCTTTTTTTTAATTTTAAATTTGTTTATTTTTTTATTGTGAAAATACTGTACAGAGGGGTTACAATTACATGGGCAAGATAATGAGTACATTTCTTTTTTTTTATTTTATTTTAATGAGTACATTTCTTATCAAGCATTGTTGCCTCCTTCTTTGTTTCCCCTTACCATCCCTTCCCATCCACGCCCCCCACCCCCACCTGCCAAAGTTGTAAAGTTTGTTTTTCAACATAACATCTTATACATTTCATTGCTGCAATGTGTCTAGCAGTATCCCTATTTAAACAATTTATACTAACATCAAATACAGTGAAAACAGGGGTAATACTGTGGGGGAGGGACATACAAAGCAACAAAGAAATCTTATAAATACGTTCGAAACAATAACAAGAAAGAAAAAACATTTGAGTCCTTATCTTGGGGTTCATTTCACCTAACATCAACTTATCTGACCGTTTCTGCTTGTCTCATACATATACTAGTTATTACAAATAAGGGAAACCATGGGACCTATGTTTCTTTGGGCCTGGCTTACTTCACTTAATATAATTTTTTCCAAGTCTTTCCATTTCCTAACAAATGGGGCAATGCCATTCTTTCTGATGGAGGCATAAAATTCCATTGTGTATATATATCACCTTTTCTTGACCCATTCATGATCCATTCATCTACTGAGGGGCATCTGGTTGGTTCCATATATTCGCTATGGGAAATAATGCTGCAATAAACATAGTTGTGCTGGTAGCATTATTATGGTCTTGTTTGTGATCATTTGGGTAAATGCCCAAAAATGGGATTGCTGGGTCATAGGGGAGCTCTATGTGGAGTCTTTTGAGGAACCTCCATACTACTTTCCAAAGTGGTTAAACAAGTTTACACTCCCACC
>NW_012270613.1:7758-8230 GCF_000151885.1 Dipodomys ordii
AAAGACTTGGAAAAAATTATATTAAGTGAAGTAAGCCAGGCCCAAAGAAACATAGGTCCCATGGCTTCCCTTATTTACAATAACTAGTATATGTCAGAGTCAAGCAGAAAAGGTCAGATAAGGTGATGTTAGGGAAATGAACCCTAAGATATGTATTCAAGTGTTTTATTCTTTCATGCGATTGTTTCAAACACATTTATAAGATAATTTCTTTGTTGCTTTGTATGTCCCTACCCCACGGTATAACCCCTGCTTTCACTGTATTTGATGTCAGTATAATTTGTGGAGGGGAAGGGAAAAAATAAATAGTTTAAATAGGGATACAGGTGGACCCATCGCAACAATGAGATGTACAAACTTACAACTTTGGTAGGGGGCAGGGAGGAGGATTGGGTGGGGGGAAGGATGGGAAGGGATAGGAAGGGGAAACAAAGGAGGAGGCTACAATGCTTGATAAGAAATGTACTCATTA
>NW_012270614.1:0-553 GCF_000151885.1 Dipodomys ordii
AGATTAAGGGTGTAGCTCAGTGGTAGAGTACTTGCTTAAATATGTAAAGCCCTGGATAGATCTCTGGCATCTCAAAAGATAGTAAAAAAAAAAAAAAAAGTAATTATATTTTCCTCTAGTTCTTTCATGGTTTTCTTTTCTTCTCTTCTTCCTTTTTAACATTTAACTCTAAAATGTGTTTTGAGGTGGAACCTAATGCCATTATTTTTGCAACATTTCAACATTATTTATTGAATAATTCCTATTCTCCACTGTATTAATATATCACATTTTATTATTGGGTCTATTTCTAGTTTTTTTTGTTGTTTTTTTCTTTGATCAGTCGTGGGGCTTGAACTCTGGGCTTGGGCACTGTCCCTGTGCTCTTCAGCTCAAGGTGAGTACTCTACCCCTTGAGCCACAGCACCACTTTCGGTTTTCTAGTGGTTTATTGGATATAAGGGTCTCACTGACTTTCCTGCCTGGGCTGGCTTTGAACCGTGATCCTCAGATCTCAGCCTCCTGAGTAGCTAGGATTACAGGTGTGAGCCACCAGTGCCCGGCTTATTTCTAA
>NW_012270614.1:7783-11795 GCF_000151885.1 Dipodomys ordii
CTTGAGCCACAGCGCCACTTCCGGCTTTTTTCTTTTTGCTTATGTGGTGCTGAGGAATCGAACCCAGGGCCTCGAGCATGCAAGGCAAGCACTCTACCACTGAGCCACCTTCCCAGCCCAAAAGTATGATTACTTTTAAGTACAGATCATGGAGCATAAATTAAATTTGGGGCTATGATGCTGTTATAATACAATATGGGAATGCAAACTTTACTATCATTGTCACCAGTATGCTTGTTTAAGGATAAAGAATTTGAGAATTATCCTCACAAACTTCAACTGTTTACTTTCTTCTTTTTGACTGTAATGGATGTTGTCAAAGAAATGCCTTTTAAAGCTTTTCTTCCAGAATGAATTTTTTTTAAAAAACCACAATATGTCATGTGTTATCTCTAAAGCATCTTTACCTCCAAGATCAACATTACTGGTTGTTTCCTTTATTTTACTGATAGAAAATAAGCACAAAGAAGTTAGAAGAACTGGGCACTCGTTGCTCACACCTCTAATCCTAGCTAATCAGGAGGCTGAGATCTGTGGTTTGAAGCTAGCCCCATCAGGAAAGCCCATGAGACTTTTTATCTTCAATAAACTACTCAAAAATCTGGAAGTGGAGCTGAGGCTCAAGTGGTATGGTTCTAGCCTAGAGCAAGAAAGCTCAGGGATATTGTTTAGGCCCTGAGTTCAAGCCCCAAGAACGAACACACACACACACACACGCACACCCTACACACACACACACACACCCTAGAATATTGCTCAGGCCCTGAGTTCAAGCCCCAGGAATGAACACATACACACACACCCTAGAATATTGCTCAGGCCCTGAGTTCAAGCCCCAGGAACACACACACACACACACCTAGAATATTGCTCAGACCCTGAGTTCAAGCCCCAGGAACACACACACCCCTAGAATATTTGGTTGGAATTGCCACAGGAAGGAAAGTGGTATCCTGCATGTAACTAAGAGAGATGGGTTCCTTTGTACCAGGTTCTCTACCTCTGCTTGATTAGGTACAGAAATAACCTAAATTACTGACTGCTTCCCCTATCCCAAATTTTAAGCTACTAGATTAAATGATAAAGAAATATTTATTTTCCTGAGAATTGTTTTTAAAAGGACGGAAGGCTTAACCAGAAGGATTGACATACAGTATCAGAAGCAGAGAGATAATGTGTCTTACTATTTTTTCTACTCAGTGTATAGACAAGTCTCTTGCACTTCAGTTTATCATGGATTTTTTGTCAGGATCAACTATATGACAAACATTGTGTGTGCCATGTTGGTGAAAATACAAAGATGAATGTCAGATTCTCATACCTGTGGGGGTAACACTGTTCAGAGAAAGCAAATAAACTAACAATTTCATGTACATAAAATGTATTGGAACATATCTGTGGAGCAGATATGACTCAGCCTTCAAGAACACATGGAAGAGCATTTCAAGTAAACAGAACAAAATGAGCAAAGGCAATAAGGGCAAAGACATACAGAGAATGTTGGAAAGAGCAAGGAGTTGACTGATTTGAGAGATATTGAAGGAACCAGAGAGTTGCTGCTGGAAAGATGTACTGGAGCCAGCTGTGGAAGGCTGTGTATGTGGTACTGTACACGTCCTGTCTAGGAAGCAGAGGGGCAAACTCATTTCATTGTCATGCAGATAGGGTTGGGGAAGTAGAGGCTGGAACATAAAGGCTGTTTTATAAGGTATTTTAGTAATTCAGGAGAGAGATGGCAATGAAGTGCGCATCTGTGCCATAACGGAAGCCATTGGAGAGGAGACAGGTATGTTTGCAAGGACTTAAAGTACAGAGCTTTAAGGCCTCTGGGGAATCTCTCTTGTCACATGCACATTTCCTGTCTAAAGTACTCCACTGTTTGAGGTAGCACCAAAATGACAAAGCAAAATATGATTCTTTTTTCCTGTTGCCTACTCTCTAATGAGACACACGCACACACACACACACACACACCTTTACCTCATCAAAATCCCCAATTAACTACTAGGCATAGTGGCCCTGGCCTGTAATCCCAGTATCCAGAAGGCTGAGACAGAAGGATGCTGAATTCAAATGCTGGGCTATGTGATGACAACCTGACTCAGAACTAACAAAACAATTTCAAATACTTGCTGAACTGAGAAGTTTTTAATCAAACTGTGAATGGCTGTAAGATGAAATTGGTTGCCTTTAGATAACACGTTTATTAGGGCTGTTTCTAGGATGATAGATGACTAACTGTGGTTAGATGAACAATTGACCCACTATGATAAATGAAAGTCAAGTCTTCCCTGGCTGGAAATTAAAAGTGTAGAAGCTACAGGCAACCCATTCCACATAATTTATTCAAAACACTTTGTACTCAACTACAAATAACAAGCCTAGCTATATTAAAATTGTAATGCTGGTGTCTTCACTTTTAAGAATTAAAAGCATAATCATTTACTAGCTTTCTGAAAGGCAAAAGTAGAAAATTCAGCTAATTGTTCTTTGTGGTACATTGGTTTATATGAAAATGTCTAAATGTCTTTGTGTGTGTGTGTGTGTGTGTGTGTGTATGTGTGTGTATTAGTGACAAGGCTTATCTTGAAATTTCCATCCTTCTGCCTCAGCTTCCTCCTGAGTGCTGGGATTGGTGTCATTGGTGCCACCACACCCAGTTCCCTAATGGCTCTTTTAATGTTTGTACATCCTTCAATTTTTTTGGCAGTTCTCACTCACTCTCCCCCATTTTACTCAAATTGTCAAGTAACTTCCAAGACTGGTTAAGTAGGAAATAAACTTTTAAGTCTCTTAAATTGATGATTTTTTTCTGCTGATACAATTGAAAAAGAATTATTTAAAAGCTATCTTCTGTTCTTGAATTGTCTTTTTCTTCAGTTTTGTTTCTTTGACCTAGTGTTTGTCTTAATATTGTTGGTTTGCTTTTGGTGCCTATCTGTTCAAGAATGCAGGGCAGAAATCTGCTGCTGTTGTTTTCTGCAGTTGTATAAATAACTTTGCTTTCTGTAGGCTTTTTCTTCCTTCTGCACTCCTATCCCCAGTGAACCACAGGATGGGATATACTGACTAGCTCTCCTTCACAGAGTGGGCAGAGCTGGCAAAGGGCAGCAGGCCTCCAAAGACAAGTCTTAGACATCTCAGACACCCACATCACAGTCCTTGCTTGGTATGATCTAGTCTACAACTACATGTGTGCTCTCTGCCAATGGCTGTACATTCCTGTCATCTCCAGTGACAGGAGGTGGGGGGTGCAAGCAAAAGGATTGTAGCCGAAGCCAGTCCAGGCATCAAGTGGAACATTACCTCAAAGTAACTAATGAAAATTCAAGTGGTAGAGCACCTGCCTAGCAAGTGAGAGGCCCCAAATTTAATCCTCAGTACTACCAATAATAATAATAAATTAAAATAATATTTTAAATAACAAAACACAAAGTGGTTCATATATCCTTTATATACATTAAAGTTACTGTCAGGGTTCCAGCTCCACCACATGGTGATCTTCATCTGCAGAATCTGAAGAGACCAGTAAGTCCACTGACTTAAAATGTATGCAGTTTGGGGGCTGGGAAGGTGGCTCAGTGGTAGAGTGCTTGCCTCGCTTGCATGAGGCCCTGGGTTCGATTCCTCAGCACCACATAAGCAGAAAAAGCTGGAAGCAGTGCTGTGGCTCAAGTTGTAGAGTACTAGCCTTGAGCTGAGGGACAGCGCCCAGGCCCAGAGCAAGCCCCACCACTGAAAAAAAAAATGCAGTTTGGCCCATAAATGAATTCATAGATGACTACAGAGCAGGGAGAGAGCTACAAAATTTGAACGTGATCTATACAAAACTATTAAACAGTAGGTAGAAGCCCACCTTTCATTTGCTTAAGTTACTGGTTTCAAAGCTGACAGAATTTGGGGCTGGGAAGGTGGCTCAGTGTTAGAGCGCTTGCCTTGCATGCCTGAGGCCCTGGGTTCGATTCCTCAGCACCACATAAGCAAAAAGAAAAAAGCCGGAAGTGGCGCTGTG
>NW_012270615.1:0-1801 GCF_000151885.1 Dipodomys ordii
AGGCCCAGAGTTCAAGCCCCACAACTGATAAAAAAAAAAAAAAAAAAATACTTGAAGTGAACTTTGGTTTAGTTGCTACTTAGTTTTATGTTGTTAAAAACTGGAAAACTTAATAGTACACAAACAATTACTTTCATAGATGGACATAAAAAATAAGATGCCAGCCAGGTGCCAATGGTTCATGCCTCTAATGATAACTATTCAGGAAGCTGAGATCTGAGGATCATGGTTCAAAGCCAGCCTGGGCAGAAAGGCCTGAGACTCCCATCTCCAATAAACTACTTTGAAAAAGCCAGAAGTGGTGCTGTGGCTCAATGTAAGATATATTAAATAGGTAGGTTTCATTAGGTAGCTGATGAAGAGAACACCACGCGCTATTCAGGCAGGAAAAGAAGTTTATTTACCGAACTACTGCCTCTGCCATGCATGGTGGAGAAGCATGGCTGAAAAGGAAGGCGGGGTGGGGGGTGGGGGGACTCACCTCTGGGCTAGCACTTATTTAGTCCAGGGACGGGAAGAGGTGTGGCCAGGTGGCGGAAAGATGTGGCCACACTGGATCTGGATGTGACCTCAGGGTCTGGGACCCTCTTAAAGTCAGATGGGAGGCTTGTGACCAGAGATGGCCTAGGATGTGACTTAGCAGGAGGGGAAGGTGACTGCTTCCAGGTCTGCCAGTTACCTAGGTAACAGATACTGGGAGGAAACTTAGCCAAGAGGTAGAGAGGTGTCCCCGTGCAGACCTTACACTCAAGTGGTAGAATGCTAGCTTCAGTCACTGAGAGGCTTAGGGACAGTGCATAGGCCATAAGTTCAAGCCCTAGAATTGGCAAAAAAAAAAAAGAATGTGATGCTAGTTTAGATCACCTTATCAATCTTGACCTTATTTAAATCACAGCCAACTTAATACCAACTTCACTCATTTTACTGATAAGCTCTATTATATAAATTCAAGACATAGTCATACTATCTGCTACTTAGTGGAACTTTTGGTAGTCTTAATTTCTTCCTTTCTCCACTTTGAAAAAAACTTTTAAGGCAATTCTTATTTCCAAAATTCTTTCTTATCTTTCTTATCTTCAATTCCCTTCCCAAAGCCTTTCTTTTTTTACATTTCCTTATCTCCTTGTTGATTTTTTTCTTTACATTGTATCTTGAAACTCTGAAAAATCTTCTGAATGTAATCATTCTTTGAAACATTTGTAAACACCCAAATCTGATGACCTTCTTTGCCGTTTGAGTTTAAAACTACCCATTTTTTCCTTTTGGCCTGCAGAGCCAATTAACTCTTGGTTTCCTTAGAACTGTACAGTGACTCTCTAGTGTCAGAAATGAATAAATAGACACATAGTAGACATGGGAGATTTTCCTCAAGACAATTTTGTGTAAAAGAGTATAATACTGGGGGGTTGGTAGTGGTGGAGGTGGGTAAAGGGATGGTAGAGAGAAAACAAAGGAGGAGGCAACAGTGCTCAATAGGAAATGTACTTAATACTTTGCTCATGTAACTGTAACCCCTCTGCACAGCATTTTTACAATAAAAATGTCTGAGTATAATACTATTATTCTACCCAGAACTAAGCTACCTGAGCAGAGGAGTTTGCTAGGTTTTATCACAATCCAAACTGCGCTTCCTCCTTGTGAAGAAGGAAGGCTCACTTCTGAGTATAATAGATTACCAAGATTAGAAAGGAGGCTGCTAAAGATTTATCTCCATAACGTGGCTGCTGGTCATAAGCAGTACAGATACTAGTTACAACTGAAGTAAAAAAGCAAATAATTTCAGGAAATATCAATACCAAAA
>NW_012270615.1:5276-9045 GCF_000151885.1 Dipodomys ordii
GCGCCACTTCCGGCTTTTTTCTTTTTGCTTATGTGGTGCTGAGGAATCGAACCCAGGGCCTCAGGCATGCAAGGCAAGCGCTCTACCACTGAGCCACCTTTCCAGCCCCAACAGTAAACTTTTTCTATAACTAGGAGTGAATCATAATACCATCATGAAAAAATATAGCATTATATGTTTGTAAACCCTATAACATTTAATTTTCACTATCAAGTATTATGTAGGTATAAAATTGAAAGTGCTATAATTTTATGTGACTGGAAGTGTGCTTGATTGTTTACATGGGCACACCACAAATATGCTGGTAACACAGGGCACTGTAAAATCTCGGGTGATAGGAAACCTCCTCTATGTAGTCTGTCATTGCCAAAGTGGTATGTGATTGTATTTATGCACAGACACATTGCAGTATATGTAATCATTTCTCTCTTACTGGGTTTTTGTGTGTGTGGTCCTGGGAAGTGAATTCAGGCCCTAGCAAGTGTATGTCTCCAGCCATGTCCCTGGGGGTTTTTGGATTGGTTTTTCAGACAGGGACTCACAGTCACTTTGCCCAGTCTAGTCCTGAACCATGATCCTCTTCCTTCCACCTCTCCCTTAGCTAGGAGTACAGATATGTACCACTAATCCCAGCTGAGAAATTTTTGCTTGTATAATGATCATGGTAACAAACATCTCTGCATGTAGATGTTGGCTTGTTTTTTTTTTTTTTGGGGGGGGGTTCCAGTCATGGGCCTGAACTCTAGGCCTGGGTGCTATCCCTCAGCTCTTCAGCTCAAGGCTAGCGTTCTACCACTTGAGCCATAGCACCACTTCCAGCTTTTTTTTCTGCTTATGTGGTGCTGAGGAATCGAACCCATGGCCTCATGCATGCAAGGCAGTCGCTCTACCATTGAGCCACCTTCCCAGCCCCTTGGCTTGTATTTTGAAGGCTTTTCTTAGGATAAACACTACCTGTATATTTAGTGGATCAAGTGATAAAAGCATTTTTAGGCTATTGTATTTTACTGCCAAATTGCTTATTATTGAACATTTGCTTTTAAAAAATTATTGATGATTTTTCCCCATGAATTAATAAAGTATTTTCTAATAAGCTAGGTTAAAAATGTTTGTCCAACCAGTATTATTAACTAAGATAATACGTCTATAGCAGGTCATATTATTATCATTGGTGACTCTCTCTCTCTCTCTCTCTCTCTCTCTTTCATGCTGGTACTATGGTTTAAACTCAGAGTCTCTCATTCTTGCTTGAATTTTTCCCCTTAAGGCTGATACTCTACCAATTGAGCCACAGCTCCTCTTCCAGCTTTCTACTGATTAATTGGAAATAAGAGTTGTTAGGAAAATGGAGGAGAAAGAACAGGCTGGACTTGATCTCAACAGGCGAGGACTATTTATTAAGGGGCAGCAACCTTCCCGTGGGATTGGCGGTTGTATGAGGTGATGGAGTTGGGGGTCAGGCTTAAGTTGGTCTTAATAAGGAAACAAAAATAAAAACACCGGGTCTCTTGGCCCTTGGCCAGGCCCAGAGTGCAATGTCCCACCTAGGGTGAGCGAACTTTTGGCCAGGGCTAGGTGTAAATGACTTGCCTGTGGTCAATCACTTGAGCCTGCACCTGGTGTTTTGCTTGACCTGAGGAAATAAGGGGTCAATCCTTCACCAGTCACTTGGATTTATCTGCCCAGGTGATCCTCACATCTCAGCCTCTTGAATAGCTATAACTGCAGGCGAGAGCCACAGGAGTCTGGCCTGCAATTACTTTTGGCTTTATGACTTCCCAGATGATAGATCTGACCCTGTTCTCCAAAGTCTGGACCTAATACTGCTGGGACCCAGACCTGAACAAACAGAGCACTTACTTCCTCTGAGGAAAGTAATGAGCCTAAGTGGACACATGGCCTTGCTCTAGAATTGTTTCATGGAAGCAAGGCAGAGGGGGCAATTCTTTCTCTCGGCTCACTTAACAGGTACAGGTATATTGTATGTCACATGGAAGAGATTTCTGTGCAAGAGTGTAAAGAAAAGTAGAGACCAATAGAACATAATGAAATGCTACTTTGAGAGGCTGGGTTCCTGAAACTGACAGTGCTGAGGATGGAACCCTGGAACTTGGTCATTACTAGAAAGTCCTCTGCCATGTGAACTACATGCTCAGCCTGCTGAGTTCCTTTTGCATATCACCTACCTGGCTGGTGAAACCAGTTAATTTGTTTTTCCTCTTATACTAGGTACAATTTCTTTTCTATTATTCGAAACAAAAAAAAAATGAACCTAAAACTTTTGGCTGTGAGATCACAATCGTTTCTTGTACTGTTTGTTTACAGCATAACCCCTCTCTGTGTGTGTACCTCCTGTGGAATCTCTAACAGAAAATGAAATGACATTAATAGGAACAACTTGAGTGGAGGGGGGGCTCTTAAACCTCTCATGAAACAAGAACTTTTAAAAATTAATTTACTTTATCGTTATTATAAAGGTGATATACAGAGGGATTACATTTACATAAGTCAGGTAATGAGTTCAGTGTCTTATTCTCTCCTAGTCCCTCCCTTCCTCTCCTCCCTCCAGTCTCCACCCACAAGTTGTATACTTCACTTTCATCATTGTCCAGGGAGCTCCACTACTGCACTTTTTAACCCTTTTCCCCTTAAGTTCTGTGCCTCCCCCAATCCTGAAGGTATGCACATGAATATACCATACATGAGGTAAAGAGGACAAAATCATCAAAAACTACAACCCCAAATTCTTTTTGCTTCCCTATCTTGGAGTTTGTTTCAGTATGTGTATTAATTTATATAAATATGAAGAGACACTTAGGCATTGCACCTTTGTGTTTCTCTCCTAAGTGTATTGTCTTTTGGTCTCCCTGTATGTGAGTATCTAGAATCCTGTATAATTTATCATATCCCAATATAGTTTAGATCTAATTTCCACATATCAGAGAAGACATATGTCATTTGTGTCTCTCGGCTTGGCTTACCTCACTTAACATGATTTGTTCTAGTTGCAGGCATTTCCCTACAAATGACATTATTTCATTTTTTCTAATGGCTGTGTAAAATTCCATTATGTATAGGTTCCTTTTTGGATCTACTCATCTATCACGGGGCATCTTGGCTGTTTCCATGTCTTGGCTATTGTGAATAGTGCAGTAATGAACATGGGTGTGCAGGTGTCCTTATCACATCCTGGCTCATGATGTTCAGGGTAGATGCCCACGAATGGGTCATAGGGAAGGCCTCTGTTTAGTTTTGTGAGAAGCCTCCAGAGTGCTGTCCAGAGTGGTTGTACTAGTTTACATTCCCACCAGCAGTGCTGTAGGTTTGAAACAGGAACTTTTGGTCTGAGCCAAGTCTACAGAAGTCTTAACCACCGTGTAACAACAGCTGCCACTGCCACAGGTGAGCTCTCCAGATGGACTTTCACCTAGAGCTAGCCCCAGCAACCTCATCTGCACCAGTCACTTTTGTTGGCAGACATTTTCTATAAGCTGCTTGGGAGTTCCTTTTTTCCACCTTGCTTTTTTTTTTTTTCTTGTTCTTCTCTTTAAAAGCCGTGACATTTCACACATCAGAAGTGGGAAATGACAGGGCTAGGAAGGTGGCTCAGTGGTAGAGCGCTTGCCTTGCATGCTTGAGGCCCTGGGTTCCATTCCCCATCACCACATAAGCAAAAAGGAAAAAAGCCGGAAGTGGCGCTGTGGCTCAAGTGGTAGAGCGCTAGCCTTGAGCTGAAGAGCTGAGGGACAGCGCCCAGGCCCAGAGTTCA
>NW_012270616.1:0-929 GCF_000151885.1 Dipodomys ordii
GGCCGGATGCCAACAGGCTCCTCGGCTTTCTCCTGCAACACGGCTCAGGACCCAGGTGAGAAAAGCTCCTCAAATCAGCCTGAAAACCCAGCAAACTCGGGGCCCACGAGGGCTTATCCTCACAAGGCTCTGGGAGCTCAGTATTTGTTGGAGGTGGAGCGGGGGGGGGGGGGAGGAACACTACACTGCTCAGCAGCTGTGGTGACCCAGGTTGGGCTGAAGGAACCCAGACTGGAGTCCTCCTATTACATCCTTCCTCTATTGATCTCATTTTTTTTTCCTGTATGGCTTTGGAAAAGTTATTCAACCTCTCTGAGCTAAAACGAGGGCAACTCCCTATAAGACTGTTCAGTGCACATAGGAGGCAAGGTGGAATTCCCGCACAACACTGAGGGACAAAGCCGTCCATCCACAAAGGTGTCTGCAGTCCCCTTGAGCCAGGGTCACCGGGCCACTCGGCACTGTACCCATGCAGAGAGAGAGGCTCACAGGAAAGGGGACTTCCCACAGCAGAGTGGGCCACAGCCAGTAGTCTGTGACCCGGGAGGAAAGCGATGTGTGGGCTCAGAGGAGCACCTGCAGAGCCCTGCTCAGGGGTCCGGGCTGTGACTCGACCCCATGCCCAGCACCTGGGAAAATGGAGCAGTAGAGCAAGTCACCTGGGGTCCTGGAACCCTGTCCTTTAAAAAAAAACTATTATGCATTGAGGCACTGGGGGTGGAACCCAGGACATGGATCCTGCTAGACCAGCACTCTGCCTCCGAGCTACATCTCCACCCCAGGTTGCTTACCTTGGAGAGGAGGCAGAGGAGAGAGATGGCCAGGAGACGAGCCCGCAGTGTGCCTCTCATGTCACCGTGCACCCACACGAGCCAGCTTGGAGTCTGGAAGGCAGGACCTGAGAGGCGTTATATCCCAGTGGCTGTGAA
>NW_012270616.1:6484-7655 GCF_000151885.1 Dipodomys ordii
CCACTTGAGCCACAGGGCCACTTCCGGCTTTTTTCTTTTTGCTTATGTGGTGCTGAGGAATCGAACCCAGGGCCTCGAGCATGCAAGGCAAGTGCTCTACCACTGAGCCACCTTCCCAGCCCCCCATGAGACTCTTTTCTCCAATGAATCACCAGGAAACTGAAAGTGGCACTGTGGCTCAGAGTGGTTGAGTGCTAGCCTTGAGCAAAAGAGCTCAGGGCATCACCCAGGCCCCGAGTTCAAGCCCACAACTGGAAAAAAAAAAAGAGTGGCTGCCAAGGACATGAAATGAATTCATGGTGGGAAGTCAGCCAGTGTTGAGTGAATGACTATATGATCATTTTCTATCTGAATGGCTTCCCTGCCATCCCAGATCCCAGGCTCAATGCCAAGGTGTAGGGACGGGAGTCCACAGCTGTGACCTGGGTAGCAGAGACAGAGAAATGGGACATGGTACTTGGTGGCTAGACACATGTATCTGGGAACTTTCTGAGCTCCCATTTGTTTTAACATTCTGTCTATTTGGTCAGCTCACCACCTAAAATCAGCCCACTACTGTCAGCCGTAGCCTCGCCTCCTCCCTCCCTGCACCTGAGTTCTTCCCTAGTGCCTCCATTTGGCGCTGGCCATCTGCATTGGCAGCGGCAGCCATAACCCAGCTTTGCCTCTTCCTGATCTCCCAAGACACAGAAAATTGCCCCATCAGGAATGTTTTCCTATTGGTCTTTGGGATTCAAAGCCACCAAACTTAGAAACTCCTCTGACACTCCTAGCTGGGTAAGAATGTGTGTTTTGTTTTGTATGTGCTGATCCTGGGGCTTGAACATAGAGCCTGGGCACTGTTTCTGAGCTTTTGTGCTCAAGGTTAGTGCTTTACTACTTGAGCCGCAGCTCCACTTTCTGCTTTTTGGTGGTTCATTGAAGAGTCTCACTGATGGTGTCTGCCTGGCTTCAAACTGTGATCCTCAGATCTCAGCCTCCTGAGTAGCTAGGATGACAGACGTGAGCCCCTGTTACCTGGCTTTTGCTAAGAATTTTTTTTTTTTTTGGGTCCGGTCGTGGGGCCTGAACTCTGGGCATGGGCGCTGTCCCTCAGCTCTTCAGCTCAAGGCTAGCACTCTACCACTTGAGCCACAGCACCACTTCTGGCTTTTTTTTTCTTTTTGCTTAT
>NW_012270617.1:0-2325 GCF_000151885.1 Dipodomys ordii
CTTGAACTCAGGGCCTGGGCACTGTCCTTGAGCTCTTTTAGTCAAGGATAATACTCTACCACCTAGAGCCACAGTACCACTTCCAATTTTCTGGTGGTTAATTGGAGATTAGAGTCTCATGGACTTTCCTACCTGGGCAGGCTTTGAACTGTGAACCTCATATCTCAGCCTCCTGAGTAGCTAGGATTATACACATGAGCCATCGGTGCTGGGCAAGACCTCTCTTTTGGATATTAAGAATGAGATTCTCTAAACTGGGATGGTGTTGCAAATAACATCATGGGAATTAAAAAGAAAAGTCAAAAGTTTCCAACTTTCAAAGGACTATTTTTTTTTTTTCATGGGGCCTGAACTCTGGGCCTGGGCGCTGTCCCTCAGCTCTTCAGCTGAAGGCTAGCGCTCTACCAGTTGAGCCACAGTGCCACTTCCGGCTTTTTTCTTTTTGCTTATGTGGTGCTGAGGAATAGAACCCAGGGCCTCATGAATGCAAGGCAAGCGCTTTAACCACTGAGCCACCTTCCCAGCCCCAAAGGACTATTTTTATAATTACCAATAATACAAGCCACAATCAAGGGTCCCAGAAAAAAATGTAATGAGAATTTTGCAGTAAGGCCTCAATATGAACTTTCAATGGAATTCTCAGGTAGTGTTGATCAACCAGGTCCCCACAGAGCCACTGCCAGCCAAGGGGACTGGGGTACAATAGGGGTGCTGGAAGGGAGGGTCAGTTCCTGCTCCTTTCTAATCAGCTGCATTATTAGCTAAGTTTTGAGAACTAGGGAGGCTCCACTCACAAAAGATGGAAGGAAGGAAGAAGGGTAGGGAAAAGAGAGGAGAGGATAGCAGGGGAGAAGAGGGCAGAGGTGGATTTAAGGCACTATAGAGATGTAGGAATAGATTTTAGATTATGGCTGAGAACTTTGTATCTTAGAAATAAATTGATAAGAACTGAAAAAAATTTAAAGTTAATGTGACTTTTGCTGTAATAAACTCGTTTTGACAAGGTAGCCAGATAAGAACAAATCTTATGTCTCTTTTTGAAAGGCAAGAGACTTGTTGGCTGCAGAAATGTGGAACAAAATACAGGTCAAAGTTTCCCAAGAAAGTAGGCTAGTACTGTTGTAATACAACTAGGTGGCTTTGACCTCCGAAGTCAACAGTGTTTTTCAAAGTACTGAACCTTATTTGAAAGTCAAAGGACACTATGTTAAACAGCTACCAGCACAAGGCTCCTGCTGCCTGCCTCCCTTGAGCCTGACCAGACGAAGGATGTGTGCTAAAAGCAGCACCAGGGGGACGTAGAGGAGCAACCCGAGGGCTGGAGGCACAGGAAGGGTGCAGCAGAGCTATGTACTGGGATTATGAGAGAGAACAAAGAAGTCCAAGGGACAACTAGGCCAATTAACATAAAGTCACAGGAGTGAGACCCAAACAGTATTTACTTAACCTTTTCCTAATCTTCAGCCAGGCTGGAACTGCAGTGGTGTACTGGAACCCAGAATACACACAAGTCACATGGCCTGAGTTTCAAGGGTTGGTCAAGAGATCCTTTGGGGCTTTTGCAAGTTAGGTCTAGGACTAGAGTAGTAAACTTACTACTCTATCCATGTTACCCTTAGACCCCTCATTGGAACTAGCTGGGGGTGTCACATAGGACTAACACCAACTCAAAAGGAACTTAGCAAGGCAAAGTTTACTTCTGCAGAAAGGGTGCTCTCTATCAGTTCAAAGTCTGGCAAGCAAGCCCACAGAGCAAGCAGACTGCTCCCTTTTTATCCCTAACAAGGCAGGCCCTGCCCCTCTGCTCAAATTGGCCGAGCTCAGGTTCAGCAAAAGGATGTGGCTTAATAGAATTATATTAAAATTCAAGGAGCTTCTAACAGGATGTCTTAAACAGGAAAAGTATGTATGTAACTAAAATGTAATTAACAAGGGCCAAGCCACCTGGCCAAAGCAGGAAACTGTTCAGGAAAAACAGTTCTCACAAGATTAACAGAAAGGAAGTAAACTGCTTTTATAGAAAAGATGCTTGTTTGTGATCATTTGGGTAAATGCCCCAAAGTGGGATTGCTGGGTCACAGGGGAACCTCTACCAGCACAACTGTGTTTATCGCAGCATTATTTACCATAGCTAAGATATGGAACCAACCCAGATGCCCCTCAGTGGATGAATGGATCAAGAAAATGTGGTATATATACGCAATGAAATGCTATGCCTCCATCAGAAAGAATGACATTGCTCCATTTGTTAGGAAATGGAAAGACTTGGAAAAAATTATATTAAGTGAAGTAAGCCAGGCCCAAAGAAACATAGGTCCCATGGTT
>NW_012270618.1:0-5841 GCF_000151885.1 Dipodomys ordii
AAAAAAAAAGTTACTGCAGCCCAGTGCCCTTGGCTCACACCTTCAATCCTAGCTACTTAGGAGGCCGAGATCTGAGGGTCTGGGTTCAAAGCCAGCCTGGGCAGGAAAGTCCGAAACACTCTTATCTCCAATGAACCACCAGAAAACCAGGAGTGGACCTGTGGCTCAAGTGGTAGAACACAAGCCTTCAGCTAAAGAGCTGAGGGACAGCTCCTAGGCCCAGAGTTCAAGTCCCATGACTCAACAACAACAAAAGTAACTGCAAGGCACATCATTATAAAACTCCCAACCAGCTGGGCAAGAAAATAATTCTATTTCAGAGAAATTAGAAAGTGTTTTGGCTAAAAAACACTGACTCCTCCCTTGGACCCACAAGTTAAAAGCAGGATGAAAACCTTGTGTCCCTGCTTTTACTTTCTTTTTTGTATGTCTCCTTTGTCTTAAAACTTTGGCTCAGACTCCTGCTTAACTGCACATAGGTTGTTAATCATTCAAGGAGTAGCTGTCTGAAACCTAGTGATTCCTCATTTACTTCCCTTGTGCCTTCAAGGGTGAAGGCACAAAGGTAAGAGTGACTAAAGCCTTCTTCCTGCCACATTTCACAATTGTTCCAGTGCATTCCCTGGAAAAGTCACAGGAAACAAAGTTTTCTGACTCTTCCAGGTCTTCCATTCCAGCAGGAAATAGTTACTGAAGAAAAGGACTATTGACCTTCAACCCTGCCATAGACAGAGTGATCATTGAGAGTAGAAATTTTAAGGGGAACACTGATGACTGGCAAATCAAATCCATTCTGTCTCTCTTTGGCTATTTGCCTCTTTTTTTTTTTCTTCTGAGCCACTCTTGCAATCACTTTGGATTTCTGCAAGAACAGGACTGATTGATAAACATCTTTATGACAAGGGAGTGAAACTACTCCTATGCAACAGGAAGTTTAGCAAAACAGATCTCACACACAAACACACATACACACAGGCAAATGATGACTATTGCCTATGGTGGTGATGCTGTTACCTGAACCAGGAGCAATCTCTCCTGGAAACTGAATTGTCCCCTCAAGCCATAGGACTTGCTTGGGTTTTGGTTATTCTTCTGGACCAGAACTAATAATCATCAATCATCAACCTCATTTAGACCAAGACTGCTTAACTATGCATAACTATGCATGATTCTTACCCCCTGCCCCAATTCTTCCTCCTGGATTTAAACCTAAAACTCATATTAGTACCCCAATGGTGGGTTGAAATGCTTTTCCTTTTCCCAACATAATTATTCTTTAAATCCTATCTTTTATAAATTACTTCTGTGTGTGTGTGTGTGTGTGTGTGTGTGTGTGTGTGTGTGCGCACGTGATTTTGGGGGGGGGAGTGGGGAGGAGGGATGAATAGCTGGACCTGATATGTTGGAAACCTCATAATAACCCTAGGCTTCAGGTTATTATGATTCAAGAAGGGCTAGGGATAGATCAATGATGGAGTGTTTACCTAGCATACATAAAACCTTGGGTTCAATCCTCAGCACCACAAAAAAAATTGTTTTTTAAAAGTCCTTTAATTTGCCAGGCACCCATGGTTCATGCCTATAAGACCAGCTACTCAAGAGGCTGAGATCTGAGGATCACAGTTCCAAGCCAGCCTGGGCAGGAAAGATCATGAGACCTGTTATCTCCAATTAACTACTAAAAATCCAGAAACAGTGCTGTGGCTTGAAGTGGAAGAGCAGTATCCTTGAGCATGAAAAAGCTCAGGGACAGTACTCAGGCCTTGACTTCAAGGATTGGCATACACACACACTACACACACACACACTACACACACACACACACACACACACAGAGTCCTTTAATCATCATCTAAAAGGATCAAGAATTTAAATAAAGGCTGGGAAGGTAACTCAGTGGTAAAGCGCTTGCCTTGCATGCATGAGGCACTGGGTTCAATTCCTCAGGACTACATAAGCAGAAAAAGCTGGAAGTGGCACTGTGGCTCAAACGGTAGAGTGCTAGCCTTGAGGTGAAGAGCTGAGGGACAGCGCCCAGGCCCAGAGCTCAGGCCATGCAACTGACAAAATAATAATAATTAATAAATAAATAAAATCAAACTTTTTAATAAAAGTGTAAAAGTGTGAAGATAATGGAGTGGTATCTTCAAAATAAAACAGGAGGGGCTGGGAAGGTGGCTCAGTGGTAGAGCACTTGCCTTACATGCATGAGGCCCTGGGTTCGATTCCTCAGCACCACATAAGCAAAAAGAAAAAACCCGGAAGTGGCGCTGTGGCTCAAGTGGTAGGGCGCTAGCCTTGAGCTGAAGAGCTGAGGGACAGCGCCCAGGCCCAGAGTTCAGGCCCCACAACCGACCCCCCCCCCCAAAAAAAAAAAACAACAGGAGTCGGAGCCAAGTACCAGTGGCTTATGTCTATAACCCTAGCTAGTTACTCAGGAAGCTGAGATCTGAAGATTGTGATTTGAAGCTAGCCCAGAGTCTTAACTGCAATTAACCAACACAACATCAGAAGCAGAGCTGTGGTTCAAGTGCTAGAGTACCAGCCTTGAGCACAAAGCTCACGGACAATACCTAGACACCAGGTTCAAGCCCCAGTCTGTCCTTAAATATATGCATACATATTTTTTAATAAAAGGGAACTTCTTTTCAAATTTGAATATCCAGCACAACTACAAATGATGTCAGGATATAATTAAGAGATTTTCAACACACAAAGATTGGGTGGGGGATGTTTTGTTTTGCACCACCATATCTGGCTTTTAAGTTACTATGTAACCTAGGCTGATCTCAAACTCATGCTTTTCCTGCCTCCTAAGTTTTAGGATTACAAGCATGTACTGCCACACTTGGCTAAATGTTCCTCTCTTAGAAAGTTACTAAAAGGGGTGCTTGAGCAAAACTGAAGCAAAGCAAACTAAGAAAGAATATAGGACATCCCAGAAATGAGCAAAACCAGTTCAGACCAGCAATGAAAGAAAATCCAAGCCAGGCACCAGTGGCTCATGCCTGTAATCCTAGCTACTCAGGAGGCTGACATCTGAGGATCAAGGTTCAGAGCCATCCTGGGCAGGAGTCTGTGACACTCTCACCTCCAATTCACCACCAGAAAATCAGAAGTGGCGCTGTGGCTCAAGTGGTAGAGTATTTGCCTTGAGCTGAAGAGCTCAGGGACAGCACTTAGGCCCAGAGTTCAGGCCCCAGGCCAACAAAAAAAAGAAGAAGAAGAAGAGAAAAGAAAACCCCAGAGTAACAATAGTACTGCAAGACTCCAGAGCAGTCAGACTGAAACTAGAGTGAAGAAGGTTCTGGAACAAAGACCTGAAAGATGAAACTCATATATTATGTATATGGAAAATATTGCTAGGTTGTTTGACAGTCTTAACTTGGAGAATGGGGAACCAACTGAAATATATTGAAAATCAGACAAATCAAAGTAAAAATAAAAATAATTACTCTAAGAAAAATGAAAGACTGTATAAATTAGCAGAACTGTCACTCTTCTTGGCTCATCAGTGAATATTTGCATACATAATAAGTTAAGTTCATAACTGTATGTCAGAAGTGATAGAAGAGTTATTATATACCATGGCAGGAAATCAACAGATAAAGCTTAAAATGAGCAAATCAAGGAAAAATGGGACAATATGAATGTACACATCAGGATGAATTTGTAAAAGAGTTGAAGATATTGCCTGTGAAGAGGGTGCTTTTTTCTTTACAAGTGCTTTTGTTGTCACATGTAAATATTTTCAAAACTATATGCATCATTTTAGTTCAAAAACATCAACATTAAAACACTGTTATGTAACTTGAGGGGAATCTATAATTTCCTAACATTATTTCCAGCCCCTAAGGAAAGGAATCTGTTTTTCCTGGGGCAGGCCAAGAGTGAGGGGCAGAGGTAGGACTTGAGATGAGGGTCAAGGGTTCTGTGAATCACACACACACACACACACACACACACACACACACATACATTTTTCTCCGTTTTCTGTCATATTGAAAACTCATTTCTGAAAAAAAAAAGTGAAATGATAAAATTAAGGGTTTTTTTATTGCAAATAATCAAGTTAGGATGCTTGCTTGATGAGATGCTACCTATGAGTTGCTGATAGTAGGGATCAAAGCAGGCCTGTCAGCTGGGTGCCCGTGGCTCACGCCTGTAATCCTAGCTACACAGGAGGCTGAGATCCGAGGATCATGGTTCAAAGCCAGCCCAGGCAGGAAAGTCTGTGAGACTCCCCAATAAACCACCAGAAAACCAGAAGTGGTGCCATGGCTCGCTATAGAGCTCTCACCTTGAGCTGAAGAGCACAGGGACCGCACTCAAGCCCAGAGTTCAAGCCCCACCACTGACAAAAAAAAAAAAAAAAAAGCAGGCCTGTCTTGCCGTCTGTACAGTATGCCAATCACTACAAGATGTGTTTTGAGAAGTTCATTCCCCAGACAGCCAGCATGGAGACTGGACAACAAATCTCAAACCCAGCTCTCTGAGTATAAGATGTGGAGATATCCATAGGATAAAGAAGCAAGATGTTTAAGGGCTGGGGAAAGGTGGTTGGAAAAAGGAAGTAAAGCAATCTGTGGTATATACACACAAACCCAGGTTCATGGGTCTTCATGGGTCAGCAGTGGCTTATGTATCCTCTGAGATTTTGGCCCTTGAGAGTCAAAAGGTCACCCTAAGTGAAAGATGTCTGTGGCTGGCTTCAACCAGCTTATGCTAGACAAAAGCTGCCCAAAAGTTCCTGTAAAAGAACATGGGAAGCCATTATCAGGACCATACATTGGAGGTAATATTTATAGCAAAGCTAGTGGGAGTCTAATAATAGCTTTTATAGAGCTCTGAATTTTGTGATTTTTAAAGTCAACTAAGGCCAAAAGTGGAACTTCACACCTGTAGTTCAAGTTACTTGGGAGGTGGTGGTTGCTGCCTGTGATGCCGGCTATACTAGACACACAGGTATAAGGGTCTTGGTCCAAGCCAGCATAGGATCTTATCTGAAAAATAAAACAAGAAATGGATGAGGGCATGACACAAGTGGTAGAGTATGTGCCTAGCAACCAAGTGGCCCTGAGTTCAAATCCCTGTGCATCAAAAATAAAGTCAACTAAAAACAAGTATGTAAAAGCAAGCCAGGGACTTAGGTGTCATGATCATCATCAGATTTGCTCTTGGTCTTTATTAATGCTTAGACCAATTTATTATTTAATTATTATGCTGGTGCTAGGGATTGAACTCAGGGCCTTGTGCTTTACCACTGGAGCCACACCTCCCGTTCTGGCTGTAGCCCAGTATAAAGCAGGACCCTACTAAATATTTAACCAAGAACCTGGATTGAGGGAGCCCCTACAAACACTCCTCCTGTGGAGAATCCTGAAACCCTGGCCCAGTTACATGCTTCTTGCAGGATCTCTGAAATGACACCACCAGAAGCGTGGAATCCATCCTTTTGGATAATAAGGAAAGAGCAGCTGGACATTGACCCAAGTCTTGGAGGCCACCAAGAGAGTAGAGGAAGTACTTGTAGCGGGTCCCTAGAGTGTGTGGTTGGGAGGGGAAGGGGGCGGGGTCTGTGGGAAAGTGGAGGCAGGCAGGCAGGCGGCACCACGCACGCGCAAACGAGTTCTCCCGTACTTCACCCCCCCCCGCCCCATCCCCGCCGGACGCGCTTACGTGCGCGTGCACGTGAGTTCAGAGCGGAAATGGCGCCTCGGGGCCGCGCGTCCGGGCGACGAGCGGAAGTGGGTGTGAGAGCGGAAGTGGCCGGCTAGAGCCGGAGGCTGGGCGGGGACCGGGGTTGTCGGTGAGGCGGCGGCGGCGGCGGCGGCGGCGGCG
>NW_012270619.1:0-2018 GCF_000151885.1 Dipodomys ordii
CAAGGCTAGTGCTCTACCACTTGAGCCACAGCACCACTTCCGGCTTTTTTCTTTTTGCTTATGTGGTGCTGAGGAATGGAACCCAGGGCTTCAGGCATGCAAGGCAAGCGATCTACCACTGAGCCACCTTCCCAGCCCTCCCTCTGTGAATCTTATTTGCAATAAACCACCAGAAAACTGGAAGTGGTGCTGTGGCTCAAATGGTAGAGTGCTCACCTTGAGCTGAAGAGCTGAGGGACAGCACCCAGGCCCAGAGTTCAAGGCCCAGAGTTCAAGACCCATGACCGACAAAAAAAAAAAAGCTTGATTTAAAGGTGGGTACCTGTGGGGCATGCTTGTGATCCTACATACCCAAGAGGCTGAGATCTGAGGACAGTAGTTCCAAGCTAGCCCAGGCAGGAAAGTCCATGAGACTGTTTTCTGTAACCACCACAAAGTTGAACGTAGAGCTATGGCTCAAGTGGTAGAGCATCTATCTGCCTTGAGTGAAAAGCTAACAGACAGCGCCCAGGTCTTGAGTTTAAGCCCTAATATTGGTACAATAATTAATAAATAATGGGGCTGGGAAGGTGGCTCAGTAGTAGAGTGTATGCATGAGGCCCTGGGTTCAATTCCTCAGCATCACATACACAGAAAATGCCAGAAGTGTACACTGTGGTTCAAGTGGTAGAGTGCTAGCCTTGAGTAAAAGAAGATTAGGGATAGAGCCCAGGCCTTGAGTTCAAGCCCCAGGACTGGCCAAAAAGAAAAAGGAAAAAAGCCCCAACCATGCACAAGTGGCTCACACCTATAATCCTACCTACTCAGGAGGCTGAGATCTGAGGATTGCAGTTCAAAGCCAGCACAGATAGGAAAGGCTGTGAAACTCTTTTCTCCACTAAACTACAAAAAAAGCCAGAAGTGGAGCTGTGGCTCAAGTGATAGAGTGCTAGCCTTGAGCAAAAGAGGCTTAAGGATAGAGCCCAGGCTGGGAGTTTC
Organism: Dipodomys ordii; assembly: GCF_000151885.1. Classification (NCBI taxonomy): domain Eukaryota; kingdom Metazoa; phylum Chordata; class Mammalia; order Rodentia; family Heteromyidae; genus Dipodomys; species Dipodomys ordii. Next base: position 979 of record NW_012270619.1, read on the forward strand.
ACTCCCAAGACAGGCACAAAATAGTGAATCAGCTTGAATCCATTTTACTCTAATGCTGCTGGTAAATGAGTATCAAAAACTATATTATTGCCGGGCGCTGGTGGCTCACACCTGTAATCCTAGCTACTCAGGAGGCTGAGATCTGAGGATCTCGGTTCAAAGCCAGCCCGGGCAGGAGAGACCGTGAGACTCCTATCTCCAATAAACCACCAGAAAATCGGAAGTGGCGCTGTAGCTCAAGTGGTAGAGCGCTCGCCTTGAGCTGAAGAGCTGAGGGACAGCGCCCAGGCCCAGAGTTCAGACTCCACAACCGGACAAAAAAAAAAAAAACTTTCAGTAGAGCTGGGTACCAGTAACTCATACCTATGTGATCTAAGATGTGGTAGATTGTGGTTTGAAACCAGCCTTGGCAAGTAAAGTCCTTAAGACGTCATCTCTAAAATAACAAGTAAAAAAGCTGGGCTGCATGAAAGATTCAAGTGAGTAAGCAAACTGAGCAAGCAGGAGGCTCTGAGTTTAAATCCCAGTACCAAAATAAACAAGAAAAACAGCTGGGCATGGTGGCTCATTGTCTGTAACTCTAGCCACTCAGGAGGGCAGGCAAGTTTCTGAGACTCTTATCTCCAACTTACCACCAGAAAACCAGAAGTGCAGCTGTCACTCAAAATGGCAGAGTATTAACTTTAGGAAAAAGGCTCAAGCATGGCACCCAGGCCCTGATTTCAACCTCCAAGACCCCATCCCCACACACCAGAAAAAAAAAAAAAGAGAAAGAAAGAGGGAGGGAGGGAGAAAGAGAGGGAGGAAGGGGAGGGGAAATAGGGTCAAAAAAAAAAAAAGAAATAGGGTCAGTAATACAGCATTCACCAGGGTTTTATACTGTATTGTAAAAACAACAAAAACAAACATGGGGCTGGGAAGGTGGCTCGGCAGTAGAGTGCTTGCCTTGAATGCTTGAGGCCCTGGGTTTGGTTCCTCAGCACCACATAAGCAGAAAAAGCCCGAAGTGGCACTGTGGCTCAAGTGGTAGAACATTAGCC
>NW_012270620.1:0-628 GCF_000151885.1 Dipodomys ordii
AAGAAAGAAAGGAAGGAAGAAAGAAATGTACTCATTACCTTACTTATGTACTGTCACCCCTCCGTACATCACCTTTACAATAAAGTAATTTTTTAAGAAAACAAAAAAGATGATGAATACAAGCTTCATTTTTCAACATGAGGAATGTGTGAACAGAAGCAGCCATCACCAAGAGCCAGGATGCAAGGCTCAGCCTTACCATCCTCGGGCTCAGCCAGCATGGTCACTGTGGTGGTGGGGAATTTGACTCTGGGCTTTCCTCCCACGGGCAGGCCCTGAAACAAGGAAGGATTCCTCCTCTTCATAAAGGGCGTTGTTGCTGATCAGGGCTTCTCAGAGTCATGCTGGTCAGAGTGGAGGGTGCTGGCGTGGTCTTCTTGTCCTGAGGTATATAGTCAGAGGACACTAACACCAGGGAAGGAATGGTTCCCATGTCAGAACCTGCAGGAGTGTGAGAAGGAACAGGGAAGATGAGAAGAAATGGAATTCCAACTGGGAATTGTAAGGCAGGCTTACTTTCCCTTGCAGTCACAAATATGAATCAGAAGTTCTTATACAGAATAGATTGATATTTTGATGTGACCCAGATTTAGTGGCCTTTAAATAGTATATATTCAATATATCCAAT
>NW_012270620.1:5813-7773 GCF_000151885.1 Dipodomys ordii
TATAGATAAGCAATTTTTGCAAAATATCAAAGTTTCCTATCATGTGTTTTCTTAAGCAGTAGTGAGGCTCTCACTGTGAGGTTCTGGCTTGGATACTCTGGTCTTTCTTGCTCAGAGCTTTGTGATGATGCCAATGCCCCCCATCATCTAAATTGAAGTAACTGCAAGCTGATGTCTGGGACTATGTCTTCATATGTACGTGAGGCAGGCAGAGGGCAGAGACTGCTAGTAATGAACAGGCATGGGGGATGAGGGCTCCATTGGATGGGGGGAGGGCAGTGTTAGGCAATCTTATCTGGGAACACTGAGGCCTGAAAGAGTTCTCTGAGATCAGAGTCACCAGAAGAGGCTGGTTCTTGGGATGGCAAAGCCTGGCATTTGCACAAACACCAGAGGCAGGCACTCCTTAGCTAATGAGAAGAGAGGTGGATACTGGGCACCACAGGACACTTACAGGACAAGACCAGATAGCTGGCTTCTCAGGGAGGCTCCTGGGTGGGCACACAAGGAGCAAAGGGCCATACTACTACAACAAAAATTCTGATTTTTTAAAGCAGTATTTCAATGCCTTTTAAAAGAACCAACTGTTTCAAAAAGACTGAGTGTGGGAGAACATATTTCTTAGGCATCAAGAATACACAACGTTGGTATGACAGGTTGTAGGAAAAAGATTATTGTCCAGAACTCATGTTTAGCTCCTCAGGATAAATACCAAGAGCAGATACATACTACTCATATAGTAAGTTATATCAAATCGTGTTATTAAATATAACTATGAAATCTCTTTACCTGGGAACACAGAATACCAGTATTTAATAAGAAAAATACAGGCTGGGAAGGTGGCTCAGTGGTAGAGCGCTTGCCTTGCATGAATGAGACCCTGGGTTCGATTCCTCAGCACCACATAAGCAGGATAAAAAAAGCCGGAAGTGACGCTGTGGCTCACATGGTAGAGTGCTAGCCTTGAGCTGAAGAGCTGAGGGACAGTGCCTAGGCCCAGAGTTCAGGCCCCACAACTGGACCCCCCCCCCAAAAAAAAAGAAAAAGAAAAATACCTCATCGCTAGTAAGTTAGGAAAGCCTAGGGGTTGGAGGAGAGGTCCTGATTGTAGAGAAGTGTAGGGGAGAGAAGAGGAGAGTGGGGCTGCTGCAGCGTGGCATCTTTGAGATTTCTGGAATTCTCTCACATTGCAAGACAAGTACAAATAATTGTTGTGGCTTTTCCTGTGCTTATAGAAAGCAAGGGAAATCATCTAGGTCACAAAACAACAAAATTTCCCAAGACCTAAAACAAAACCCTGTAACAGGGTCCCCCGCTCAAAGAAGGTGTTGAAACCAGGCCTCAGGCCCAGGGTACTTGTCAGAGTGACTGGAAACTGAGTGATGACTTCTAGAGATCCAGGGCAGCAGCAGGTTCTCAGGTTCATAGTGCCTTGTGGAGGCAAAGCAAATGCTCTGCAGAGGAAAACCTCTTTAAGTGAAGCTTCGAGAATTTTCACCACACGACATTAAATACCTGTAGAAGAGTTTAAACAGTAGAAGATGTCATTTCAAAGATGACTTTTAGACTAACAGCAGACTTTAGAAAAACAACAGTGGAAGCTGGAAGACAATGGGGTGATAACTTCCAAATGTGGGTAGGAACAATCCTGCCCACCTAGAATTCCAAGACTGTGTGTGTGGAGAGATGAGCAAAGAGAGGAAGGGCGAAAGAGTCAGTCATAATATTCAATGTATATGTGAAAATGGAACCAGGTAAATTGTGAGATTGGGAGAGATGGGGAAGACTGACAGAAAGGGTGACATTGATCAAGACGCATTGTACTCACAAACTGACAGGTTGAATTGTAACCCCTTTGTACATCTGTTTAAGACAAAGAAAAGACTTCAAAGAAAGTAATATTGTGATTAAAAAATTACAGCAGAGGGCTGGGAAGTTGGCTCAGTGGTAGAGTGCTTGC
>NW_012270621.1:0-1159 GCF_000151885.1 Dipodomys ordii
CGCAGAAGTTGTAAAGTTTGTTTTCAACATATGTTTTGTACATCTCATGGTTACAATGGGTCAACCTATTTCCTTATTTAAGCATTTTGTTTTTCCCCGTCCCCTCCCTGAATTAGAGAGGTGCAGGACACCGACATCAAATAGGTTAACCTAGGGTCTATGCCGTGGGGGAGGAACACACAAAGCAACAAAAAAATCTCACGGTACGTCATAGATACGTTAGGAACAATAGCAAGCAAGAAAAAAGATATTTGTGTCCCTGTCTCAGGGCTCACTCCGCGCACCGTCGTCTCCCGTGGTGCCCGGCCTTTCTGCTTGTCCCACACTGTAACGTGTTTTTCTTGTGTTAACACACTTCTCCATCTTCAGGGGGTTACGTGCCGCGCTCAGTCTGCTTCTGCCTTCACGAAGTCCCATGGCAGATACATGTAATTAATTGCAAATATTAGAGCAAGCAAATCTCTGTATTCCATTCATTTGCACAGGGAAATGTCTGTGGACGTGAGGCGGGGTGAGCGGGAAGGCGGCTGGTCAGCGGTGAGGCAGCAGCCACTTGTCCCTTGAAGTCACTCCTCGCTCCCTCTGGGACTGCTGGCTTTACTCTGAAGTTCGTTGTTATTGGTTATTTAATAAGTCATTTAATCATCTGAGTGACAGTGTTGCTGTATGAACTTTAGCCTGAGAGAATGTCCTTACTAATTACACAGATGACCACCCGGCTGGCACGCGTGTCATGTGGTTAGAAACTGTGTCTGCTGAGGTTGCTTCTGTGTAGTTGGCTCGTGATGGCGTCTTGCGTTCAGTGCCTCAGGTCAGAGGGAAAGCGGGCAGGGCAGATGCGTGGCAGGCACCTGGTCTGTCTGCTTTTAGGGCCAGATTGACCTCTTCCACCCAGAAGAAAGAGTTTGTCACAGGTCTGTCGTGAAATCTCACGTGACCGTGAGTTCCTTGTATGTCAGCGGTACTTGCTGTTGCCCCGCAGTGGGCTACTACGTGAATAGTTTCTTTTAGTGACTGTGAGAAATTACTTAAAGATTATAATTGGAGAGGCTGGGAAGGTGGCTCAGCGGTAGAGCGCTTGCCTTGCATGCCTGAGGCCCTGGGTTCGATTCCTCAGCACCACATAAGCAAAAAGAAAAAAGCCGGAAGTGGCACTGTG
>NW_012270621.1:9464-10760 GCF_000151885.1 Dipodomys ordii
CTCACAGAGCACGGAACCGCCTCTCACAGAGCACGGAACCACATCTCACAGAGCACGGAACCGCATCTCACAGAGCACGGAACCGCCTCTCACAGAGCACGGAACCGCCTCTCACAGAGCACGGAACCGCCTCTCACAGAGCACGGAACCGCCTCTCACAGAGCACGGAACCGCCGTGCTCCGGAACCACATCTCACAGAGCACGTCGCAGGAGGGCTTTCACAGGAGCCAAGTGTCATTTGTGTTGTAAGGCAGCTGATGGTGAGGGTGGCGTAAGCTGAGCACGCGTCTGGGAGGCAGAGATAGAAGTAAAATAGAAAATGGCGACAGAAGCCAGAACTTCAGGGAGACTGAGAGTAGGGACCAGAGAAAACCGGATCTGGGATGGGATTGCTCAGGGGAACTGACTGGACAGCCCGGAGGAGGGGCAGAGGCGGGCGGAGCTGGGGGAGCCATTGCTCCAGAGCTCGGGGTGAGAGGAGGCAGAGGGCGTGGAACTCTGGGGGAAGAACTCTGACATGGCTCTCCGCTTCCTGCTATATTTGACGACCAGGGAGACTTCAGCTTTGGGTGGGCCAGAGGAACGACCAATAGAAAGGAATAGATTAGCAAAAGGAGCCCAGAGGGATGACCCACGGGTAATTCCTGAGGATGCACAAACAAGGACTGAAACTAGCACAGTAGCACACAGCGATCATCCCAGCATCGGGAGGCCAAAGCCGAAGGATCAAGAGTTGAGGCCGACCTGGGCTATTCTCTTTTGAAAAACTGTCTCATAAAAGGATGAGAGAACTCATAAGGAGAATTAACTAAACTTGAAAAGCCCACTGTAAAAAAAAATTGAGGTTGCTGAAGGCCTTGATCTTCTTTTGGTTGAAGAAGAATGTAGTCCGCTGTCTCTCGGTTTAGAACAAGCCTCTCAGAGATGTCTGTCCTCTTCTTGTTCACCCCTGACTTCCCTGGAAGAAGCAAGGAATGCATTTCGAGTAAGAAAGTTGGCTACTGGAGTTGGGCTGCGCACCCTGGAGCCATCAGAGAGACGCTGGTTTCTATGGTCTCTAAATATTTGACTCCGGTCCTTGTCTCCTTCTTTCCATCTGGTCCTCCATTTGTCTATTTTAAATCAAGTTTTTTTTTTTTCCATTTGTACTTTCGTTTACAAAGATGTGAGGGAAGCATCTTGTAAAAAATTCTTTCAGGGCTGGGAAGGTGGCTCAGTGGTAGAGCGCTTGCCTTGCATGCCTGAGGCCCTGGGTTCGATTCCTCAGCACCACATAAGCAAAAAGAAAAAAAGCC
>NW_012270622.1:0-3270 GCF_000151885.1 Dipodomys ordii
ATATTTAAACATACATCATCCTTATAACCAGATATGTTGAATGGTAACTTCTTTGTACAGCTACTTAAACATAATCAAATTATAATTTCAAAAAAAGTATATCCAGCATTCATAGATATACATATATATGTTTTTGTTGTTGTAAAAATATTGTATAGAGGGGTTGCTGCTACGTAAGTAAAGTAATACAGAATTTTTTGAAAGTATGGTGTTTTTTAAACATTTTATTGTGAAAATACTATACAGAAGAGTTACAATCACATGAGCAAGGTAATGAGTACATTTCTTATCAAGCATTGTTGCCTCCTCCTTTGTTTTTCCCCTACCATCCCTTCCCTCCCATCTTTCCCCCTAAATGGTAAAGTTTGTTTTTTACCATAACATCTTGTACATCTCATTGTTGCAATGGGTAAACCTGTATCCCTATTTAAAAAATATGTTTTTCCCTTTTGCTCCCCAAATTATACCAACATCAAGTACAGTGAAAACAGGGTTATATCAAGGGAGAGGAACCTATAAAGCAACAAAAAAATCATGTGGTACCTTATAAATATGTTAGAAACAATAGTTAGAACCCCTTATCTTGGGGTTCATTTCGCTTAACATGATCTTATCTGACCTTTTCTGCTTGTCTCAGATATATACTAGCTCTTGCAAATAAAGGAAACCATGGGACTTATGTTTCTTTGGGCTGGCTTACTTCACTTACTATAATTTTTTCCAAGTCTTTCCATTTCTTAACAAATGGAGCAATGTCATTCTTTCTGATGGAGGCATAGAGTTCCATTGTGTATATATACCACATTTTCTTGATCCATTCGTCTACTGAGGGGCATCTAGGTTGGTTTCATATCTTAACTATGGTAAATAATGCTGCAATAAACATAGCTGTGCTGGTAGCTTTAGTAAGGTCTTGTGATCATTTGGATAGACGTCCAAAAGTGGGATTGCTGGGTCATAGAGTTAATCACTTGTAGAAAACTAAAGCTAGATCCTTATATATCACTCTGTACCAGAATCAACTCCAAATGGATCAAAGACTTCGGAGTCAAAGTAGACACCCTAAAAACATTACAGGACAGAATTGGAGAAACCCTAGGTCTACTTGGCATAGGCTGAAATTTTCTTAATAAAGACCCAGAAACACAACAAATCAAAGAAATGTTGGACAAATGGGATTGCATGAAGTTGCAGAGCTTCTGCATAGCAAAGGACATAGTTAGCAAGAATCAATAGAAAGCTCATGGATTGGGAGAAGATCTCCACCAGCCATACAACAGATAAGGGTCTCATATCTAAAATATACTTGTAACTGAAAAAATTAAATCCCCCATCAACAAATCCTCAAAGAAACAACTGCCCAATAAATAAGTGGGCTAAAGACTTACAGAGAAACTTCTCTGAGGAGGAAATAAGAATGGTCAATAGACACATGCAAAAATGCTCATCCTCTCCAGCTATAAAAAATGCAAATCAAAACAACATTGAGATTCCATCTTACCCCCTAGTTAGAATGGCTATAGTCAAGAACTCTAATAACAACAGATGCTGGAGGAGATGTGGCCAGAAGGGAACCCTTCTGTATTGGTGGGAGTGTAAACTTGTTCAACCACTTTGGAAAGTAGCATGGAGGGTCCTCAAAAGTCTCAACATAATGCAGAATTTTTAAGAACCACAATTTAATGGCTTATAAACTGTAATTTCCCAGCCAAGCATTGGTGACTCATGCTTGTAATCCTAGCTGCTATGATGGCTGAGATCTGAGGATTGCAGTTCAAAGCCAGCTTGGACAAGAAAGTCTATGAGACTCCTATCTCCTATAAACCACCAGAAGATTGGAAGTGTGCTATGGCTCTAGTGGTAGAGCACTAGCCTGTAACCAAAGAGCTGAGAGACAGTGCCTAGGCCCAGAGCTCAAGACCCACAACTGACAAAAACCCCCACAAAAACCAAAAAACAAATAAAACCTGTAATTTCCTTAGTGACATTATCATATACAAATTGGTAAGAATCAATAATATTATCCCTTAAATAACAATTTACTTATTTATTTGTTTCTTTATGTCTGGGTTTTTAAATAAAAATTTACTGGAAGTGGCACTATGGTTCAAGTGGTAGAGCTTTAGCTTTGAACACAAAGTGGCTCAGGACAGTACGCAGGCCTTGAGTTCAAGCCCCACAACAAACAAAAAAACAAATGAAATTTTATTAGGATCTATAAAAAACAGTCTCTGTTGATTAAAGTATCTGTCACAATTAAAATGCTACATATTATACATGATATAATGCCAGGTATAAAGGCTCAATCCTGTAACATTAGCTACTGGAGATTGGGATGGAGAAATGGAAGGACCAGCCAGGGCAAAAAGAAATGTTTAAATTCTGTCTCAACCAATGGGTGACAATGGTGTTGAATGGGTGACCTGATAGTTGAGTGAGTGGTTTGTGCTTGTGATCCCCAGCAACATGGGAACCATGAGGAGGATTACACATCAGAAGAGCCAGAGTAGAAAGTATAAAGTAAGAGCCCATCTCAAAAATGACGAATACTTTTGTATTCATCTAGCATGGTTCAAATGCTAGAGAGCCTGTCTTGCAAGTGCTAGGATAGGTTAAGTGTAGTAGTAATTATTTTGATGTTTGCATAACTGAAAACAAAAATTTCTTTAGTAATCAGTACAAGTAGTTTCATATAGTTAAAGATAGTTTTTTTAGTTTAAACTTGAAGAATATACTGAAATTTCTGAAGATATACTTGAATACCATTTTATAAATCCAAATATATAGGCACATATTCCTGTTACTAAAGTAAAGCATTCAAAATCAGAAAGTGCTTAGATAATGCAGAAGAAAATATTTTCCCTGAATCTGAAAGGAATTTCAAAGAAGAGGTTGGATTACTTTGAAAAAGAATTAAATCTATTTGGAGTCTCTAGTAGGCAAAGGGTTGAGAATGGACTCCACAGACACAGACACCAACAGATTAACCACCTGTTACTGCCACAGCAACTTCACAGAGTCCATAAGTGAAAGAGACAGACATAGAATTGACTTACGGCTTTAGCACTGTAGCATTGTTGAATAGGAACCATAGTGAAGACCAAAAGAGCTTATGGTTATTAAACTTTGTGAGAATGAAGTGGAATGGCATTACATATTCCAAGAAATGATAACACATTCAAGTTCAAGAAAAAAATCCAACAAGAACTGTACTTTAAAGCTGTTGTAGGCTCTGTCTGCCATGACATTTGTGTCTCATAATGTGTGTGT
>NW_012270622.1:10300-13044 GCF_000151885.1 Dipodomys ordii
CTAAATAGGACCACATACTTAGTGTTAGAACTGTCATCTTGCACTATTTGCCTTCCATTTGGCTCATCAATAATATATTGACCAAATCAATATTTATTGATCATCTCATATTATGAAGATAGTTTTTCAAACATAAGAAATAACCAAACAAAAAGCCAGAATGTTTGACTGTTAAAGAAGAGTTAATCTAAAACAGATCATCTTCCATTGGAGAAGGGAGTGTTTGAAGGTTAGATCTCAAAAGTTTGCTCCCACATAGTGTAAACTGATTGAAGGACAATGTGTGTGGCTTTTACAATAATATCCACTGGATATCAGTGAATCTTGAATATTTCAGACTAATACTGATAGCCATTGTTTTTATATTTTATTTTTGCCAGGCTTGGGGCTTGAACTTAGGGCCTGGTCACTGTCCTTGAGCTTCTTTTGCTCAAGGATAGCACTGTACCACTTGAGCCACAGCACCACTTCTGGATTTTTCTGTGTTTATGGTTCTGAGGAATTAAACCCAGGGCTTCATGCATGCTAGCTAAGCATTCTACCACTAAGCAACATTCCCAGATCCACTCATAGCCATTTTAATATTGTATATATTTGGCTAAACATCTGATCCATATTCTCCTTGTAAATATGAGGGAAGGAATTTAGTTTTTAATTTCATGTATTATTTTTTCTTAGGGACTTTACAATTAAAATGAAAGGAAAGTGAAAATAATATGTCATATCTCTTTCAAAATTCCTGTGAATTCTCTAGTTTTATTTAGCAATAGTCTGATATGTTAGTCTACCAACACAAATTTTGTTTAATAATTTGTAACTGTGTTTTGCCTGTGAACTAACTATACAACTGAAGAAACATTATTTACCTGAAGCAGAATAAAGCATTTTATTTAGGGCTCAACACTATTAGAATTATGTAACTTTGATTATTTTAATTTGAGTAGTAAAGATTTCAAGAGGTGTGCTTGAGAAAAAAAGGGAAAAGTTATGCATTTACCCTCATTTTTTGAATTGCAAGCAATATATAGAATAAAAATTAGATTCCTTTCTCTTAAATATACCATGCAACTATTGCAGTATACATCTAATAATATGTTAATAAAATCATTATAACTGGCCTTAATAATAATGAAATGGCCGACAATAGGAATTCATTTTGTAGAGAAACATATCATGAATATTACTTGATTAGCAATGACATTCTCTAATGCATGTCCTCCTGTATCCCACTTGAACTGTATTAAAATTATTTCATGTAACCCAAAATAATACTTAAGCATGAAGAAAAGATACAATAAAATTCCTAAATGTGTTATGCAAGTCTTTAGAATTTTCATGAAATGTGTAAAATGTATTGGAATTGCATGACATTAATTATCTTTCTATTATGAGATATCATGTTATCCTCTGAAGACTACTGAGAATTTCACTAAGTTGAGTTTATAGTGGTGCTAATATTTCAAGATAGTTCTAGAAGCATTTTGGAGAATGGACTAGGGGATAGAGTCATGTATAATATGTATTTAAATAATACAAGTTAGAAAAAATTATATACTAATGTTTTATATATATATGTAAAATATTTTCATGGGAGTCTGTGTGAAGGGGACATGATAATATGATATTGTTTTGGAATTTTCTGTGGGTTTTTAATGATTTCAAAATGAAAACTTTAAAAACAGGAAAAAGTAGGAGAGGATGGTAGTGTGAATAACTATCAATTTACAATAAGAAAATTTAGAGTTTAAGCTTAGATACAATAGAATAAACTGTAAGTCTCAAAATATATTTCAATTCTCTATTGTTTTGGCAAAACATTTTTTAAATATTTATTTTTTGTAGTTCATGATTTTTCTTTGTAAGAAATATATAAAAACATAACAATCTGTGTCAATAGAAAACTGTATTTGAAGTAAGTAAACAATAATAAAATTGTGCTAAAATTAATGTAAAGAGAGAAAAACAATCCTAAAATTATGGATTTTATGAAGACTCCTTTGGTTTCATAATCCAATGTAAACATAGACCACATTTAAAGGCAAAAATAATTTATCTAAAGGTAAGTTCTACCATTAGAATGTTTTACCATGCATGATTGATTTCCTCAGGCTCCTAAGAGGTTATACCAATTTCTTGGCATATAGAAGTACTTAAATAAAGGTTTTAAAATATAAAATGAAGGATATTTGGGGAAATACTTTTTATAATCCATGCCAACTGAAAGTCTCTGAAAATGTTGGACCTGGTGTATTGCTAAGGATATGATGTTGTCATGGGAAGTAGAATTTAAATATAATTTCTCTGTTTCTAGTCTTTGCTCAAAATGGTGTGTTTATATATCTGTGTGTAACTTTGTTTACCAGTGTGTGTGTAAGCTCATGATGAGCATTTTAACAATGCCAGAGACCACTTTCATTTTTTCCAATTCAACTTCATTTCCTTTTAGAATATGGTGAATATATAAGCACCACAATCACAGAAAATAGAAGCATTCCTATTAATGTTCCTTAGTCATCACTGATTGAACAAGAAGTGATTGCTAGCAAGCATTTCAGTTACTGAGAAGCAATGAAACATGATGAAATTTTCAAGTTAAAATACTATGAGAGGGCAATTAAAACACTCCTCTGTGAACTTTGAATGGAGGGGTGACCTTTGTTGATATTGATATTGATGCATGCCTGTTCATTAGATATCACCTCAATGAAAACTTCACTGAAATTTACTGGACATCTATCACTTAC
>NW_012270623.1:0-3620 GCF_000151885.1 Dipodomys ordii
GGCGCTGTCCCTCAGCTCTTCAGCTCAAGGCTAGCGCTCTACCACTTGAGCCACAGCACCACTTCTGGCTTTTTTCTTTTTTTTTGCTTATATGGTGCTGAGGAATCGAACCCAGGGCCTCAGGCATGCAAGGCAAGCGCTCTACCACTGAGCCATCTTCCCAGCCCCTGTCTCTGTGTTTTTTGCACAAGGCTGCCATTGTAGCATTTGAGTCACACCTTCACTTCCAGCTTTTAGGTGATGCAATGGAAATAAGTCTTGTGGACTTTCTTGCCTGGGAATAGTTCCTGGTTTGGAACTGTGATCCTTAGATCTCAGCCTCTTGAGTAGCTAGGATTAAAATATGAGCCACCATTGCCTTTTAAAACACTTGCCTCCTAAAATTAAGATGCTAGGACAGCACTCCCTCCCTTGACTGGGGGGGAGGTGGGGAGGGGTGGATTTGAGGACACTCTCTTCCAATCATGGGTGGAGCTAGCAGGAAAGGCCTTTAGAATAGACAGGCAAGTGGCCTGTCCAGGTAGTCTGTGGGTGCTTAAGCCACAGATGTGGCTGGTCCAGCCCAGGACTTAGTGTTCCCACCTGCTGCCCAGGTCCCCCACCCCTAGCATACCTGGCTGCTCCCCAGAGAGCAGGACAAACAAGTCTCTATTGATTGCTGCTCTAGCTGGAAAAAAATGCCCCTTTGTTGAGTGTGTCACCTTCTCCTCTCTGTGTCCTTGTGCACAGAACAGGCATTCAGGCAAGAAGCAGCGAGGCCATAGTCCTTTTCCAGGGAATCAGGAGGGAAGCAAATGGCAGAACACCGCCCCTGCTTCCAGAGAGGCCTCCATGTCCTGTTTTCTCTCTCCTGCCTATCACTTCTTAAGCTTGGCTACCTTATTCATTACCCTGGTCATCCTGACATTGCTCATGGACAGTCACAGTTGTTCCTCCTCCTCCTCCTCCTCTTCCTCCTCCTCCTCCTCCATCTCCTCCTCCTCCTCTCGTCCCTCCATATTACCCTGACTGACCTAGAATTCCTGAGGTGATCCTCTGCGTCAGCTTCCCAAGTATCCAGGACTACAGGCATGTACTACTTGTCACAAATTCCTTTGGCTCTTCTTAGAAGGCACTCAGACACTTTAGCTAGTATGACCTTTCTGCTGGCCTGGACCTTCTGTGATTTATCAGCCACTTATTGTCACTCTGTTTCTCGAGCATGTGCTGGTGCGGTCACTGCTCCAGATCTGGAGCTGCTCGGGCAGATGAGGCACCATCTCTTTCTTCTCACAGTCAATAAACACATACACAGGTGACTATGTACACATCAGAGAGTGTGATGATGCTCTGAAGACAATCCCAGGTTTTACAGATAAGTAAACTGAGGCTGGGAGTAGCTAAGCAATTTATCTGTGACCTCATGTATAAGATGTGATACAGATGGGATTTAAGTGAGTCCAGCTCTGTTCTTACCTGCTGTAGACCCCTGACTATGGTCTTTAGCTGTCCCCAGCCTGTCCCTAATCTCCTTTCCCAGATTCCCTGTTCCTGGGGGTCATCAGGCCAGACACCCTGGCCTGTGTGTGGCAGTGTTTTCTGCTGGTGTGATAAGCCATATGCTGGGTAAATGACTGCTGACTCACAGATGACTGCTTGCAACAATGGTGGGCACTGCCCTCCCCCAGCTGTCATGCAAGGGCCCCTGTCATGAGAGTCAGAGGGAAGACCCCACTGTGGCACTCCAGGCAGCCATCAGCCATCCCCTCCCCTCCCTTCTCCTCCCTTCTCCTCTCATCAACTTTCCCTTTCCTTTCCCACTTCCCCCCTCTCTTTTGGTGGTAGTAGTTCTCTCTCTCTCTTTCTCTCCTTCTCTCTCTCTTTTGGTGGTGGTTTTAGATTCAGAGTCTTGTACTTGCTTGGCAGTCACTTTACTGCTGAGCTACTTTTCCAGCCCTGTTTTGCACTGGCTATTTATTATTATTTTTTTGGGGTCTGGTCGTGGGGCCTGAACTCTGGGCCTGGGCGCTGTCCCTCAGCTCTTCAGCTCAAGGCTAGCACTCTACCACTTGAGCCACAGCGCCACTTCCGGCTTTTTTCTTTTTGCTTATGTGATACTGAGGAATCGAACCCAGGGCCTTGAGCATGCAAGGCAAGCGCTCTACCACTGAGCCACCTTCCCAGCCTAGCTTGGTCATTCTTTTCTACCCTTGACCTCCCTGAAGTCAACCCATCAGCAGTTCCCAGAAGCTGGGTTCCACTTGAGCCACAGTTCTACTTCTGGCTTTTTATTGTCTAATTGAAGATAAGAGTCTCACAGATTTGTCTGCCCAGACTGGCTTTGAACTTAGTCCGTAGACCTCAGCCACCAGAGTAGGTGTGAGCCACTGGCTCCAGGCTCTCACCAGCCTGACCAACCACTGCATAGAGCCCCTGGATGGCTACTTCACCACCTCCCTGGCCTTTCTGCTGTTATTTCTGTTCTCTTCCAATCGGTTCCCTACAAAATAGCCAACATGATCTTTTTAGAAATCAGATCAAGTGACAGAATTCAGTCTGAAAAGGATACCTACTTTATGATTCCAACTACAAGATGGTTTGGGAAAGGCAAAGATGACAGAGACAGGAAAAAGATCACAGTTTGTGGGGATTGGAAGAGGGATGAATGGGGGCAGCTCAGGGTATCTGAAGGGCAGTGAAACTCACCCATGTGATGCTGTAACAGAGGCCCACGCCTTACACTCATTAGATTCCATGCACAGTATGGATATAGACACCATGGACTTTGGTTTGTAGTAACTGATCCACCACAGCAATGCAAGATGGTAATAATAGGTAGGTGGTGTGTGTGTGTGTGTGTGTGCGTGTGTCTGGGACAAGAATTCTCTTTACTTTTAACTACATTTTCCTATAAATCTGAAACTACTCTAAAAATAAAGTCTATTAATTTTTAAAAATCAGATCATGTCATTTTCTTGTTTTAAACACTTTCAGGCTTCCCATTGCAACATTAAACAAATCTACCTCTTTCCCTGTCTCATGAAGTCTCCATAAGGTGGTCCCAGCCTTGCTGCCTCCCCTGGCCATCTGACAGGCCACTCTGGGCTTCCTTCTGTTCCTCAAGCATGCCCACTTGGCTCTCATCCCAAGGCCTTTGTTCCCTTGATTTCCAAATAGCTGCCTCTCACCATTTAAATCTTAGCTAAACTATCCCCCCTTTATAAACCAGTCCTGACCCCTCACCAAAAGCAACCACCCAGTCCCCTGTTGCCATATAATTCTATAACGGTGCCCACATCACAGGCTGATTGTTTTCTTGCTTGTACATTTGGTTCCTTGATGGGTGCCTGGATCCCATTTAGAACATAGCTGTCATGGCAACAAGAGTCTTCTCACCTTCTTCATTGCTTAGTTCCGCCTCCTAGAACAGTGTCTGACATCTCAAAGTTGCCCAATAGGTACTTGTTGAATGAAGAAACAAAGAGTAAATGAATGACTCAATTGATTGAACTCAGTCAGGGCCAGGTTGATGCTAGAACCAGGATAAGGCATGGTTCCTAACTCCTGGGATCTTACTGAGTCATGCATAGAAGTTTATAGTGGAGGGCTGGGAAGGTGGCTCAGTGGTAGAGCGCTTGCCT
>NW_012270623.1:16440-19425 GCF_000151885.1 Dipodomys ordii
CCGTGAGACTCCTATCTCCAATAAACCACCAGAAAACCAGAAGTGGCACTGTAGCTCAAGTGGTAGAGTGCTCGCCTTGAGCTGAAGAGCTGAGGGACAGCGCCCAGGCCCAGAGTTCAAGCCCCCACGACCGACAAAAAAAAAAAAAATTCTCTTTTATCTAAAAATTCTTTCCTTCTGTTTTAAAGAAATTATTTGTATGGAAAATCATAAATGTCTAATGGTCCTGAGCATGGCAGTGTGGATTGGTCAGTTCTCTCTGACTCTTACAGGAGAGGCTCATCAATCTGAATCTTGGGTTTATCAATTCTTGTTTTCTTTTTAAGGTCATATTTTATCACAACTATATGTATTTCTTAAAAGCATACTCTTATTCTTAGTCATTTTCAACTTTACACAAGGATAACTGGTATTATATAATTTTTTGAGATTTTTCTCCTCTAAAATCTTTGTTTTAGAAGAAATGATTTCTGTTTTTTCCCACTTAGGAGGATGTTGGTTATGGGTCTGTCATACATAGGCTTTATGATATGAGTGACATTCCTTCTGTTCCTACTTTCATCAGAGCTGTTATCATAGAAGGATGTTGGACTTTTGTCATAGGCATCTTCTGCATCAAGATGATCATTTTCTTGTTGTTCTTGATTCTTGTTTATGTGATATTTATTTATTTCTGTATGTCAAACCAACCTTGCATTCCTGGAATGAAACCAACTTGATTTTGGGTATAAGGTATTTTTTAAAATTAGTTATTTAACTCTGTCAGCGGGTATTTTATTGAGGATTTTTGTGTCTAGGTTCATCAAAAAAGATCTGCCTATAATTCTTTTTATGTTGTGTCCCTATCTGGTTTTGAGATGAATGTACTACTGGCTGCATAGAATAACTCTGATAATGATCTCTCCCTTTCTATTTCATGGAAAAATTTGAGGGGTTAGTTTTTCAAGGTCTTGTAGAAATCAGCTGTGAATCTATCTAGTACTGGGTTTTTCTTTGTTGGTAGGTTATTTATTAATGCTTTACTTTCATTTCTTGATATAGAGTGGTTTAAGTGGTTTATTTTTTTGGTTCATTGTGGCAGGTTCAGGTTATCTAGAAATTCACCCCAAATCTCATAGCATTCCACAGTTCTCAATGATCTTCTCTGCTTTGTGTTTTTTTTTTTACCTGATGGGAACACAATTAATTAGATAGTGGTCTCTCTAACAATGCTGGAGTGGATATCAGGTTTATTTAAAATTCAACTTCTGCAGCTCTATTACAACTTACATTGGTTGGGCCATGGTTCAGTTTGGTGGCATCAGAAAGCTACAGGCTGTAGAAAAGGCTTTCAGGAAGAGTTGCTGGGGGTGACAGTGAAGGCTTCTGGAACTGGAAGAGTCACACACACACACACACACACACACACACACAAATCACAGTGAGCCGGATGCTGGTGGCTCACACCTGTAATCCTAGCTACTCAGGAGGCTGAGATCTGAGGATTGCAGTTCAAAGCCAGCCTAGGCAGGAAAGTCCACAAGACTATCTTCAATTAACCACCAGAGAACCTGAAATGGTGCAGTGGCTCAAGTGGTACAACATTCTGCCTTGAGCTGAAGAACTCAGGGACAGCACTCAGTCCTACAGTGATTTTGAGGGCTAATTGATAAAAAGCAGCATGTGAGGCAGAGCCAATGTCTGGATAGTTTGTCTCTCTCTCTTCCCCTCCCTTTCTGTCCCTCTTTTTTTTTGGGGGGGGTCCAGTTGTGGGGCCCGAACTCTGGGCCTGGGTGCTGTCCCTCAGCTCTTCAGCTCAAGGCTAGCACTCTACCACTTGAGCCACAGCGCCACTTTGGGCTTTTTTTCTTTTTGCTTTTGTGGTGCTGGGGAATCAAACCCAGGGCCTCAGGCATGCAAGGTAAGCACTCTACCACTGAGCCACCTTCCCAGCCCATCTGTCCCTCTTGCTCTTGGCAAGTACTGGAGTTTAAACTTAGGACTTCACCATTGCTAGGCAGTCTCTCTCTAACTGATGTATGCCTCTAGCCATTTTTTTGTGCTGGTTATTTTTTGAGATCGAATCTTTATTCTTGTTCAAGACCTTGATCCACCTATTTTAGGCTTTCTGCTATGTCTGGGATGGTAGGCTGGCATGAACACACGTAGCTCCCTCCCTTGAAACGCAGTTGTTTCTGTCCAGGCTGGCCTCAAACATGATCCTCTCAATAATGTATCACTATGACTACAGTGAAAAAAAGCATCTGATACTCTACCCAATACTACATGTCTTTAAAAATACATTATTTGATACAATACACTGATAATTACTTATGTATTATTACTGATACACTACTTTTTGGAGAGGAATACATTAATTTCTACCAAACTTCCAATTTGTGTGCATTTATTTATTTAGAGACAAAGTTTCACCATGTAGCCCAGACTAGCATCAAATTCAAGATTCTCCTGTCTTAGCCTCCAAAATGCTGAAATTATAGGTGTGTATTACCAGGTCTGGATTTTATACGCACAAGTGGAACACCTGCCTACCAAGCACCAAACTCTGAGTTTAAACCCGAGTACCCTACCCCCCAAAATCACTCACATGTTTATCCATCTGATTATTATGTAATTGTGCATGGAAGGAAAAGTTGAAACTCACATTGTGTTTCTCTTAAATACTTCACCAATGAACATATGTACTTTTACAGTAATTTCATGTGTGTGTGTGTGTGTGTGTTGGTATTGAAGTTTGAACTCAGGGCCTCTTGCTTTTGTTTAGTTTTCTCGTTCAAGGCTGGCCCCTCCTACCACTTGAGCCACACTACCACTTAAAACCTTATGCTGGTTACTTAGATACTTAGAGATAAAGAGTCTCTTGGAGGGGCTGGGAAGGTGGCTCAGTGGTAGAGCGCTTGCCTTGCATGCTCAAGGCCCTGGGTTCGATTCCTCAGCACCACATAAGCAAAAAGAAAAAAGCCAGAAGTGGCGCTGTGGCTCAAG
>NW_012270624.1:0-1801 GCF_000151885.1 Dipodomys ordii
GGAGGCGCGCGTGACGCGCGGCGCGGTGACTCAGGCCCGCGGGGGCGGGGACGCGGGCCCCGGGACCTGCCGAGCCAGGATGAGTCGGCAGAACCGGCTGTGCCGCTGCAAACACCCGCCGCCACCCCGGGTGCAGTGCGGGCCGGCTGCTGAACCCCCGGTTCAAATCCATAGACCCGGAATCGATGGCTCCCACTCCACCCCTCCACGGACCTCCCCTTGCTTCAGCAACAGAAACCGGGGTGCAGACCTTCCGGCCATCCCACGGTGTCCTGGTATCCCAGGGCCACCAGGAAGTAGGTGTGGTCTGAGCAAAGTAGGTCAGCTGAGAAGGAGAGGTCATCTGAGGGCAAGGCCCTCCAGACCCGGGTTAAAGACAGGAATGGCGGATTTCCTGCTCACCTGGTTGGCCCCTGCTTACTGGCTCAGCTGGAGAAAACCACAGATGGTTGGGGACTCCGAGAGTCCCTTCAGCGCTCAAGGGCAGGGAACATTGTTGACATCTCTGAGGGGAGGGGCTGCAAGGTTCACAAGGGCTTATGGGATGTAGTGAGGTATCTTGGGAAGAACAGCCGCTGTAGGAGGTGACCCTAGAAGTGCTGGAGAAGAGGAGAGGCCAGTCAAGGGTGTGTTGGTGAGAAGGCTGCCTTGGTGGACACCTGGGGCTCTTTCCTTCTTGGGACTTGGAAGAACCACCATGCAAACCAGGCATAGCGGTGCACACTTGCCATCCCAGATGTAAATAGGAGGATCATGGTACTGGCTGGGGGTGAGGTGAAACTCTAACTTAACCGGAGCAAAATGGACTGGAGGTGCGGTACAACATCTTTATAGCAAGGACAAAGCCTTGAGTTCAAACCTAAGTACCACAAGAAAAATAAGAAAAAGAAAAAGAACCACCCAGTACTCTTTCTAAGGGACAGGGGCAGGGTGTTTATTCACTGGCTCAGACTCTCACTGGCTGAGGGTAGACTGAGGCTACCCTGCAGAGCAACTGTCTGTGGATCTGAAGGTATGAAACTGTTTGTTTATGGTGACCTGAATAGCCAAAGGGACCAAGGTCAGGACACCAAGTTCCTTTTCTGTCCAGAGTGTCTGGCCTCTATGTCTGTGTTTTGTACTCAAAGGTGTTGGACCCGGGCTTCCCTTCAGTGGCTGGCCTAGAGGTGGTGCTCACCTTTATCCATTCCTTGTTCACAGAGAATCTTCTACACAAGACACATGGAGGCCCTTCTTGAATGTTTGGGAAGATGGAAAGGTTTCACAAAAGTAACAGAACTAAGCCGGGCGCTGGTGGCTCACGCCTGTAATCCTAGCTACTCAGGAGGCTGAGATCTGAGGATCGCGGTTCAAAGCCAGCCCGGGCAGGAGAGACCGGGAGACTCCTATCTCCAATAAACCACCAGAAAACCGGAAGTGGCGCTGTAGCTCAAGTGGTAGAGCACTCGCCTTGAGCTGAAGAGCTGAGGGACAGCGCCCAGGCCCAGAGTTCAAGCCTCACGACCGACCAAAAAAAAAAAAAAAAGTAACAGAACAAAACTAGAAATCTCCCTCTCCTAAACTATGCTTGTTCATTTCTACTGTGTGGATGGCAGGCTTCTGTCCCCATTTTGGGTTCTCTTTCTGCCCCATTTTCCTCTCCATCTCTTAATCCCCTCTATCCACCCCTAAGTGCCTGCTTTTATTTTATACAGAAAGTTCGATGCTTTCCTTTGCATGTTTTGCCTGCTGAGCATCTTTGCCTTCTGAGCATCTCCTCAGGGGCTCAGGTTTACCTGTTGCTGCTCCTCTCCCCCCCCCC
>NW_012270624.1:6326-8189 GCF_000151885.1 Dipodomys ordii
GGGGGGGAGAGAGAGAGAGAGAGAGAGAATCTAGCTGTAAAGAGGGGCCCTACCCTTTCCCCCTCACAAGGTTGTCTAGAAGCGCTGGTGAGTGGCCAAAGTCCCTTTAATATCCCTGAATTGCGTTACAAGTAATACTGCTGAAGGTAGGGAAGGGTTTGGGGATGGGGGTAGGGGTGAAGGAGGGAGGGGGAGCGCCAAGCGCTCATACAAAATATGGCCAAAAGGCTTAGCATGCATGGAAAATTATTGCTGTCAGAAGTTCCTATTTACAGGATCAACACCCTCCATAATTGCTTCTGCGACCCCACTCTCCCACCATCCCGGCTGCCTCCCTTCCCGTGGGCCCCCAGCTCCCTCCATCCCCACAGAAGCCCTCGAGAAGGCCTCCCGCACCGGGGGACCCCTCCAGTCTCCACCCTCCTTTGTGGCTAGAGTGCGGGAGACCGGACTGGAGTCAGCCTGCCGGGGCGGGGCGGGGCGGGGCGGGGCGGCGGGAGGCAGGGGCGTGTGCTTAAAGCAGAGGGGGCCGGGCCCGTGCGCGGAGGTGTGTGCTTCGGTCCTCGCCCGGGCATGCAAAAGCGCGGCGGAGGAGGTAGTGGCAGCCACGGGCGGGTGTCTGGCAGCCCGAGCCCCTCTGCCCGGGAGAGTTGCATAGACGTGGCCGGGAGGGAGAGCGCTCCTCCCCGGGAGCGGGCCAGAGGCCCCAGCGGGGTCCGGGGCTCAGTCGGTCCCTGGAACCTGGGGTCCCTCGAGAAGAGGAATAAATAAGAAAGAATCTCTCCGGGCTCCCTGGAGCGGGAGTGGGAGGGCTCAGCAGGGCGGGGACCTGCCCCGTGACCAGACCTCCTGAAGCCCCCTCCTCTCCCTCCCCTCGAGCCGAGGGTCGACGTGGGCCCTCCCCCTTCCGATCAAGGTCAGGCCCGACGAGGGCGGGGCTTCTCCCGGATTTGGGGAGACGGGCTGCCCAGTATGGCCTTTGCCTCTGGCTTCCCCAGCTGGCTTCCTGACCTCCCAGTCCAGCCGGGGAAGCCAGACTGTCCCTGGGTGAAGCCAAGAGATTAAATAGAATAATAAATAGATAAATAAATAAATACACAAATAAATAACTGGAGGGGCCCAGGCAGGCAGACAAAAGGGACGGGGGCATCGGTGAGGTGCTCCGGGCCTCCCCTAGCAAATAAGGAGGGGAGCCTGCAGTCATGGGGGTGGGGAAAGTGCTCAGAGACTCCGGGAGACGACGGGTCTGGGCAGTGAGCCAAGGGGAGGGGGCTGTCCTGGGGCGAGAGGGACCAGGACCCCGAACTGACCCTCAAGTTGCACTATAGGCAAACTCCTGGGAGGCATGAGAGAGGAGGGGATGGGAGGGCACTGTGGGAAGAGGGTCAGAAATGCGGGTAAGGGCATGAACAGCTGGTCCTAAGGCCCTGGCATAGAGGAGGGGGGGAAGACTGGGGGACACTAATCAGGGTGAGGATTCGCGCCCCAGGTGGACACACAAGGAAACTCAGCAGAGGCCTGAGGGTGTTGGTCTGAGGTTGGAAGGGAGGTGTGGGGGGGTGCGGAACCTGTATCATCCTAGTATGGATAGGGGAAACTGAGGCAGGCATGGGCGTCAAGGGTAGCACTGGGCCTTTGATTGGGGCCTCCACTAGATGGGGGGGGGCGGTCAGAGGCGAGAAGGCAGGACTGAAAGTTAGAAGGCGAGATTTCGGGCTGAGGGTGGGGGAGAGGAAAAGGATAGCAATGCGGACTTGGTGCCTGAGTTGGGAGCCTCGAAGGCGCGGACGGCGGGGAGAGGGAGGAGTGTGTGTCAAGATCCCAGTGGTATGGGGAGGAAAGGAGACAAGGCGGGCAGCGCGT
>NW_012270625.1:0-1494 GCF_000151885.1 Dipodomys ordii
CAAGTGGTAGAGTGCTCGCCTTGAGCTGAAGAGCTGAAGGACAGCGCCCAGGCCCAGAGTTCAAGCCCCACGACCGACCAAAAAAAAAAAAAATGTTGGTAGCTGTCTATTTTGTCATTACCATGGTTTTTACCATTGAGCCATGGCTCCAGCACTAGTAGGGTTTTTAATTCATGGCCTGACTTGCTAGGCAAACATTCTTCCACTTGAGCTGTACTTCTAGGATTTTTGTTGTTGTTCTGGTCCTGGGGCTTGAACTCAGGGCCTGGGCACTGTCCCTGAGTTTTTTGTGCTCACGTCTAGCCCTCTACCATGGGAGCCACAGCTCTACTTTAGCCTTTTGGTAGTTTATTAGAGATAAAGGTCTCATAGACTTATCTTCCCCAACATCTTTGAGCCTCAGATCTCACACCTCTTATTTATTTATTTTTGCCAGTCCCGGAGCTGGGCTTGGGCACTGCCCCTGAACTTCTTCATCTCTTTAACATTTATTTTTCAGATAGAATCTACACTTTTTGTCCAAAGTAGTCTTGGGTTACTATCTTACTACCTATACCAACACTGTATCTGGAATTACAGGCATATACCACCATGAGATAAGATCTCACTAACTTTTTTTCCCCCCCCCCCTAGATATTGACAGTTGAACTTAGGGATTTGGGCTTGTTAGGCAGTTACTCTACCACTGAGCCATGTCTTCAACCTCTTTTTGCTCAAGTTAATTTTAGCAAGGATGTATTTTAGTATAACAGGTTACAGTAGGGGGAAATGGAGAAGAGAGAACATTTCCTCTTTCCCTTGCAGGAAATGAGTTAAAGACTCATCCTTTTAACATTCTTTTGTTTTTGTTTTTGTTTTTTGGTCAGTCATGGGGCTTGAACCCTGGGCCTGGGCACTGTCCCTCAGCTTTTCAGCTCAAGGCTAGTGCTCTACCACCTGAGCCATAGCACCACTTCCTGCTTTTTTTCTGCTTATGTGGTACTGAGGAATCGAACCAACGGCCTCATTCATGCAAGGCAAGCATTGTACCACTGAGCCACCTTCCCAGCCCCCTTTTAACATTCTTATATGGTAAAGTTTCATCATTTGTCTTTCTTTATTAAAAAAAATATATTAGCCAGGCACTGGTAGCTTACGCCTGTAATCCTAGCTACTCAGGAGGCTGAGATCTGAGGATCACGGTTCAAAGCCAGCCTGGGCAAGAAAGTCTGTGAGACTCTTATCTCCACTAAACCACTAGAAAACTGGAAGTGGCGCTGTGGCTCAAACTGTAGAGCACTCGCCTTGAGATGAAGAGTACAGGGACAATGCCTAAGCCCCCACCACCAACAAAACAAAAAAATACTAAGATTGTAGTTCTTAGAATTTGTGTGTCACACATCTGTATTATCTGATTATGAGCTTTAGTGAAAGTTTTATGGTTATATGTTCAGCAAAACTTCAAGTTTAGGAATTGGACTCTGGGATAAAAGTAGAATATAGTAGGAATATAAA
>NW_012270625.1:14924-16823 GCF_000151885.1 Dipodomys ordii
CTCTACCACTTGAGCCACAGCGCCACTTCTGGCTTTTTTTCTTTTTGCTTATGTGGTGCTGAGGAATCGAACCCAAGGCCTCATGCATGCAAGGCAAATGGCTCTACCACTGAGCCACCTTCCCAGCCCCCAAGAGACTTTTATTGCCAGAAAACCGGAAGTGGCGCTGTGGCTCGAGTGGTAGAGCACTAGCCTTGAGCTGAAGAGCTGAGGGACAGCGCCCAGGCTGAGTTCAAGCCTGATTACCTCCCCCCTCCCAAAAAAAATCATCTTGTATGTAAGTCTTCATTAAATAAAGGTGTTTCTTCTTAAGCATGATGCAATAGGACTGTTTAACTTAAGTGTAAGGATCACATGCTTTGTTAGTAATTTTAAAAATATAATTACAAGAAAGGTATAATTAAAATAGTGTGTTTCCCCCAAAATTAAATGTAGTAGTAGAGAAGTTCACTCAATTCTAGGAATTCTGGTAAATCTTTGTATAAGGTCTATTTGTGTTTCTGTAAATTGCCCATATCTTCTTGCTCTGAGTTATTGTTCAGCACATTGACATATACTTATAATCCCAATTTGGGGGAAGTAAAGAAAGGAGGATCTTAAATTTGAGGCCAGCCCAGTCTACAGAATAACAGCAGAAAGTTCTTTCTAATCATTATCTATTCCTTGAAAAAAAATGTGATATTTAGCCAGGCACAGTGGTTCATGCCTATAATTCCAGCTATTCAGGAGTTGGATATTGCGAAGATCTTGGTTGAAGGCCAGCCAGCCTGGGCAAAAAGTTAATGGGACACTCCCTCAATAAATAAGTTGGTGGTGTGTGCCTATGGTCTTAAAGTGCCAGGCATCAGTGGCTACTGTAATCCTAGCTACTAAGGAGACTGAGATCTGAGGATCACGGTTCAAAGCCAGCCCTAGCAGGAAAGTCTGTGAGATAATAAAACACCAGAAAACTGGAAGTGGTTCTGTGGCTCAAGTGGTAGAGCACTAGTCTTGAGGCTGAGGGACAGCGCCCATGACCAACCCCCCCCCCCCCCCCCCAAAAAAAAAGAATAGAGCCTATACTCAGGATGCTGAGACCTGAGGGAGGATCTGGGAGGATCTGGGTTCAAAACCAGCCCAGTAAGGAAAGTTGGTGAGACTCTTCTGGCACTGTGGTTCTCTCACCTTGAACTGAACAACAGCTGAGGGCCAGTGCCCAGTCCCAGAGTCAAGCCCCACAACCAACAGGAGAGAAAAAAAAACGGACATGGTTCAGATGTAGAGTATATCTTGGCAAGTACATGACCCTGCGGTTAGACACACACACACACACACACACACTTACTTTTTTGGGGGGGAGGGAAATGTATGCACACGCCTAAGGTTTTCTCATAAAGCATAGCTACTTAGATATGAAAGTTTATGACCTGCATTTTTTTTTTGGGGGGGGGAGGGTATTGAGGTTTGAACTCAAGGCCTGTTACTTAAGTAGGCAAACATTCTATTCCTGAGTGTTGCCTCTAGATTAGCACACCTCCCCACCGTTTTTTGGTTTTTGGTCCTGGGACTTGAACTCAGGGCATGAGTGATATCCCTCAGCTTTTTGGCTAAATGCTAGCACTCTACCACTTGAGTCACAATTCCATTTTAGCAGCATTTTTGGTGGTTAATTGGAAATTTGATTCTCATGGACTTGACTGCCTAGACTGTTTGATCCTCAATCCTCAGATCTCAGCCTCCTGGATAGCTAGGATTGCAGTTGTGAACCACTGGTGCCCAGCTGTACTGGATATTTTGAGATCCGGTTTCTCTTTAAGATGGGCTTACACTTAAACTTCTCAATCTATTTTTTATTTTTGGGTCCAGGTGTGGGGCCTGAACTCTGGGCCTGGGCGCTGTCCCTCAGCTCTTCAGCTCAAG
>NW_012270626.1:0-1647 GCF_000151885.1 Dipodomys ordii
GACAAAACTATGAGATTGGATGAATTAGGGATGGATGAATTTGTATTCTATTTTAGGGAGTACATGTCTGTAATCCCAACACTTGGTAAACTAAGGCAGAAGAATACTGTGTTTGAGGTCAGCCTGTTTAACATAGTGAGACCTTATATTAGAGACAACAACAAAAAAACATGTAAAATAATAATTTACCTATCCTAAAAGCTACAGCCTCCTAAATGATTTTTTGTAGAATTCTTTTAAATGTTATTGACAATTTATTTCCTATTGGTGTAAAGAACAAATAAAATCTTAGGTATGACAAAAATTTCCTAATGAATATTATCTACAATATGAGGGTATACTCTCAGCATCTTACCACATTCTAATACAGAACAAAACAAAACAGCCCCATGTTAAGACTCATTACTGGGTACTGCTATTACTTGCCCGGGGTCATACTTAATAATAGCTCATCTGAAATAAAGGTAAGTCATCTGACATAAAGATACGTCAGCCCCAGAGTAGATTTGAATTAATGCCACTGCAAAGGAAGGAAGAAGTAACAACCAAAACAATGTCACAGCTGTGAAGAGAAGGCAAAAGACCCACTTGCTTGAACTAAGTATAATGCTTTTATAGTTTTTTGGGGTTACTGAGATTGCTTGTTACTTTGTAGTACCAGATGGAGGAATGTGAACCTCTTTTTTAATTTTAAAAGATGGAGAAAATTCCAGTTTTTTTACATGCTGCTCAGTTAAGATTACTGACAAACATACTATCATCTTTCTATATCTCAAAGAACTCAATTTCCTTAATCATCATCTTCTACTTCTGCTGGAAGAGGAGAATGTTATGAAGCTCCACCCTTGACTTTCCAAGAGAAATAGAAAAACTCCAGGTTTAAATTTGATCAAAATGCATTGTTTTAATAAACTGAGCTGTTGAATGGTAACTCCCTTGTACAACTGCTTAAAGATAATAAATATGTAATTAGAATTTTTTGACTCGAAGTATTTATTCAAGGTACAAGTTTAAACATGCATTACTGACCTTAGATGGATGGAATGGTCTGTTTTCATACCTAAGAGCCTTGAAAGGAGGGCCATGGTAGCTCAGTACTTACCTGAGCTATAGCTGTCAGTAGATGACTGAGAAATAGACCGGGACAGAGAGCGACGTCCAATTTTGGTGGGACGTTTGTTGAATTCTTGCTTCTGGTCAGCAAACTGAATCTGCTAAGAGAAAGAACCTTAGTTATACAAAGGAAAAGAAATTCCATGTTGATAGAGCAATTTAAGGCTTATAGGTTTCTATGCAGTTGGTCTCACTGTACCAACTATATTTGGAAATATAAGACTATGGGAAGAAAAGTAATTTTCTTCTATAAACTATTTCTTCTAATTTTTTTCTAAAAATGAAACATGAACCTGCTATGTTTCTACCAAATTTTAATTCTTTTTCCTTTTTATGATACTAGAAATTGAACCCAAGGACTTACACTTGCTAGGTAGCTTTCTATCAACTGAACTATACTCCTAGTCCTTCTTGTTTTCGGGACCTTTTTTCAGGGCCATCCTTGAACTCAACATCCTCCTGCCTCCAATTTCTTAGACATGGAACACTATGTTTGATTTCAAATTTCAATCTTCAATCCACTTTCTTTTTTTT
>NW_012270626.1:2217-3364 GCF_000151885.1 Dipodomys ordii
GGGCTGGGAAGGTGGCTCAGTGGTAGAGCGCTTGCTTTACATGCCTGAGGCCCTGGGTTCGATTCCTCAGCACCACATAAGCAAAAAGAAAAAAGCTGGAAGTGGCACTGTGGGTCAAGTGGTAGAGCACTAGCCTTGAGCTGAAGAGCTGAGGGACAGCGCCCAGGCCCAGAGTACAGGCCCCACAACCGGACCCCCCCACCCCAAAAGAAGATAATTTTAAGAAGCTGAATTATATTCAGAAATCCTTGGTAGCTGAGTGCTGGTGACTCACACCTATAATCCTAGCTACTCAGGAGGCTGAGATCTGAGAAGTGCAGTTCAAAACCAGCTGGGGCAGAAAAGTCCCTGGGAGACACTTATCTCCAACTAACCACCAGAGAACCAGAAGTGGCAGTGTGGCTCAAAGTGGTAGACTGTTAGCCTTGAGCAAAAAGTGTGCATGGTCAATGCCCAGACCCAGAGTTCATGCCCTGGAACTAGCCAAAAAATACACAAAAACAAAAACAAACCAGAAATCTTTCATATAGTTTTACTGAAAATTAAAGCTGGAAAGAATCTTTGTGGCTATCTGTATATCTATAATCTTCATATATGTATATGAGAAAACCATAAAGTACAAAAAGGAAAATGGCTTGCTGTCAGGTTTCAATATTCTCATGAAATGGTATGCCCTATAAATCTTGGAAAAGCTTTTCATTAAGACAAAACATTCCAGAATGTTTTTAAAATACTGCCTGTGCCACTCATTAGCTGTGTGATGTTGGTCAAGATGTTTTCCTGAGCCTTATGTTCCCATAAATACAACATAGATAAAGACACCTTACAGGTTTTTGAGAGAGCTAAATGAGACAATGTATGTAAACTGTGACATATAGCAGAAAACTCAGTAAATTCACTAATTTCTCTCATCCATACAGTTTAGTGTTCTTGTAACTATTAGAGGTAGCTACTTTAATTAGTGAATGACTGGACTGGATGTATACTCAGATCACAGCCTTTACAGGGTGTATCTGGACAATACCTGATAATAACTTTGTGAAGTTTTATCTCTACTCCCTATTGTTGAGGGTTCCAGCTGGTATTTATAATGCTGTACAAATAAAGTTCCTATCTTTATTCAATTAATAACATTTCTTTTTTGCTA
>NW_012270627.1:0-1428 GCF_000151885.1 Dipodomys ordii
AGCTTTTTTCTTTTTGCTTATGTGGTGCTGAGGAATTGAACCCAGGGCCTCATGCATGC
Organism: Dipodomys ordii; assembly: GCF_000151885.1. Taxonomy (NCBI): domain Eukaryota; kingdom Metazoa; phylum Chordata; class Mammalia; order Rodentia; family Heteromyidae; genus Dipodomys; species Dipodomys ordii. The sequence continues at coordinate 60 of NW_012270627.1, forward strand.
AAGGCAAGCGCTCTACCACTGAGCCACCTTCCCAGCCCCTTATAAGATTATTTCTTTGTTGCTTTGTATGTCCCTCCCCCACGGTATAACTCCTGCTTTCACTGTATTTGATGTTGGTATAATTTGTGGAGGGGAAGGGAAAAAAAACAAATCGTTTAAATAGGGATACAGGTGGATCCATTGCAACAATGAGATGTAACAAGTCATTATGTTGAAAAAGAACTTTACAACTTTGGTGGGGGGGGGCGAGGAGAATTGGGTGGGGGGGAGGAGGGAGGATGGGAAGGGATGGGAAAGGGAAACAAAGGAGGAGGCAACAATGCTTGATAAGAAATGTACTCAATATCTTGCCCATGTAATTGTAACCCCCCTGTACAGTATTTTCACAATAAAAAAAAGTTGGAAGTGGAGCTATGACTTAAGTGGTAGAGTGCTAACTTTGAGCAAAACCAAAAGAAAAAGTCTTAACATGGACACCTTACCTTCTTTTTTTCCTTTGTACATAGACTGTAGGGTTACCTAGACCCTTACTCTCCAGACTTCTTTATAATTATATTGCAGTGTTTCTGGATTCTAAGTCACAGAACTTATTGAACTGAGTTGCATGGACTCAAAGTGCAGTAACTACTTGGCTCATCAACTACCTCTCTTACAAATGGAGGTATCCAGTGGTGTATGCTGAATTATAACCCTGCCACATTTCCCCTCCTCCCTGTCCTCTTCCTTTTGGGGTGAGTCCTCACGTAGGAGACATCATGACACAAATCCTAAAGCCCCTCCCCCAACATAAGGAAAACAATCCCCCTAAACCGAATACAATGTGGAATGTTGAAAGACATCATTTTAAAAAATGCAAATGCTTATCTATCTGAATTTGCACCAGAGAATAGACAAATCCTTCTGAAAACAAAAACAAATCACACACGTACGTACACATAGTTTATTTTGGTGGTGGGACAGGGGTTTGAACTGAGGGCTTGTGCTTGCCTTGGATGGCATTCTCCTACTTGGGCCGTAGATATTTAAAGACAGACTGTCATGGACTTTCTTGTCTAGGCTGGTTTCAATCTATGATTCTCTGGATCTTAACCTTGTCATTACAATTACAAACACAGTCGTAGTGTTGTAATTTCTTGCTCTATGGATGATTTGAACGTTTTAAGAATTATTTTTATTTTCATGCATTAGTTGTACAAGGAGGTTGTGATATTTCCATAAATGCATACCACCCAGAGTGATCCTTCCCTTCCCTTCCCTTCCCTTCCCTACTTTGACTGCTGCTGCTGTTCTTCTTCCTTCCTGTGATGGTCCTGGGGCTTGAACTCAGGGCCAGGGTGCATCCTTTCAGTTTTGTTTTTTTTTTGGGTCC
>NW_012270627.1:4953-7623 GCF_000151885.1 Dipodomys ordii
AGTGGCGCTGTGGCTCAAGTGGTAGAGTGCTAGCCTTGAGCTGAAGAGCTGAGGGACAGCGCCCAGGCCCAGAGTTCAGGCCCCACGACCGGACCCCAAAAAAAGAAACAAATGACGTGTTATAGGAACATGTCTGATTACATAATATGGATGGAGTTGAAAGACTATTTTCTTATGCTAGAAATTGATGACTGGGAATGTGGTTTAGTGGTAGAGTACTTGCCTAGTATGCATGAAGCCCTGGATTAAATTCCTTAGTGCCACATAAACAAACAAACAAACAAAAAACAGAAGTGGTGTTGTGGCCTTGAGCAAAAGAAGCTCAGGGACGGTGCCTAGACCCTGAGTTCAAGCCCTAGGACTGGCAAAAGACAGAGACAGAGACAGACAGACAGACAGACAGACAGAGACAGAGTGGGAAAGAGACAGAGACAGTTATGTTAACTAGAATTTTTTTTTTCTTTTTCCTTAGTGCTGATCCTGGGGCTTGAACTCAGGGCCTGGGTGCTGTCCCTGAGCTTTTTTTTTCTCAAGGCTAGTATTTTACCACTTGAGCCACAGTTCTACTTCTGGCTTTTTAAAGAAACTTATTGGAGGGGCTAGGAATGTGGCCTGTAGACTGCTTGCTTAGCATGCATGAAGCACTGAGTTGGATTCCTCAGTAAGACAAACAGAAAAGGCCGGAAGTGACACTGTGGCTCAAGTGGTAGAGTGCTAACCTTGAGCAAAAAAAGCTCAGGGGCCCAGGCCCTGAGTTCAAGCCCTAGGACTGGGAAAAAAAAAAAAAGAAAGGAAAGAAAAAAGAAGCAGTTTATTGGACATAAGAATCTCATGAACTTTTCCTGCCTGGCTGGTTTTGAACTACAATCTCTAACTCTCAGCTCTCAGGTCTGGAACCCTGGTACCGGGATTGTTAGGTAGAACTTGCTTTGCTGATGGGGGTCCTCTGTAATCGCAGTGATGCTGAGCTCTTGAAATGAGCACGGTAAGACCATGGAAGCAAATTTTCTTTCTTTTAATTAGTAGATATTTAAATTTAAACATCCGCATGTGCCATAGAAGACAGCAGAATATAGAGTGTGAAAACAAAGACACGAAGGAGAGGTTGTGATAATTAAATGTTTGGAGTCCTGACTATTTACAAACTGTCATTATAAATGCCACAGCGAGTTAATGAGAGCAGAAAGAAGGCTAACAAATGGTAATAATTCTTTTTTCCCCTGTTTTTCAAAGATACATCTTAACGTAGGATCTGCCAGGCAGTTCATAATTATTGAATTTTTGTCAGTGCTAAGATCCTTCTCTGAATCCTTGGTAGCCAACAATCTACCCCATGGTGGGTATAATCAAGATATAAACTGAACAGTTGGAAGTATGTTAGTTGTTCCTACAAGACCTTGCAAGGAGATCTGTGCTGAGTATCTAATATCTGTGGGTATTTTTATTGACTATTTGATGCCTGTATATATTTTCTCTACTCCTCCCCCAAACACACACACACGCTTCTACTTTCATTTTTTCTTTTTTTTTTGATCAGTCATGGGTCTTAACCCGGGGCCTGGACGCTATCCCTGAGCTATTTTTCATTCAAGGCTAGCCCTCTACCATGTTGAGCCTGCGGTGCCACTTCTGATGGTTTATTGGGGATAAGAGTCTCACAGACTTTTCCTGCCCCAGCTGGCTTCAAACTGCAATCCTCAGATCTTAGCCTCCTGAGGAGCTAGGATTACAGGCATGAGCCACTGGTGCCTGGCTTATTTTTGCTTTTTGTTCTGTTTGTTTTGTTTTTTGGTGCTTAAGCTCTTATTCCTGAGCTCTTGTGCTCAGGCTAGTGCTCTAGCACTTTTAAGCCACAGCTCTATTTCCAGCTTTTTGGTAGTTAATTGGGTATAAGAATCTCACTGAAGCTGGGCACTGGTGGCTCACACCTATAACCCTAGCTACTCAGGAGGCTGAGATCTGAGGATCGCAGTTCAAAATCAGCCTGGGCAGGAAGTCCATGAAACTCTTTATCTCCAATAAACCACCAGAAAACGGAAAGTGGTACTGTGGCTTAAGTGGTAGAGTGCTAGCCTTGAGCTGAAGAGCTGAGGGATAGCGCCTAGGCCCAGAGTTCAAGCCCCATGACTGACCAAAAAAAAAGAAAAAAAAAAAGATTCTCACCAACTTTCCTGCCCAGGCTGGCTTTGAACTGCAATCCTCAGATCTCAGCCTCCGGAGTAGCCAGGATTACAGGTGTGAGCCACTGGTGCCAAGCTCTACTCTGACTTTCACATGAACCAAAAGAATTGTAGTATATGTCTCTTCCCTCTGTTGACTTCCTGGCTTAGAAACTCTGCATTTAAATGTTAAATTTATTGCCAAGAGCTATGCATCTTACGTACTTGGAATTTTAGGAAATGGATGTATAAAACGTCTCAGGAAATGTACATTTTGAAAATGTTACGTGATTTGGAAGTCACTTTAGAAACCAGAGCAGCCGGTTCCATCATATCCGAAACAGGGAAATGTCAGCACCTGCTTCTGCTGCTTCTTAATACTTAGTGTGCTTCTCACAGGAGGGATTTTTTTCCTTTTGTTTTTGTTTGTTAAGACAAGGTCTTGAGTAGCTCAGGCTGACCTCTTTCTTTCTTTCTTTCTTTTTGGGTCGGGTCGTGGGGCCTGAACTCT
>NW_012270628.1:0-311 GCF_000151885.1 Dipodomys ordii
CAAACTGTGGGCTTTCTATTGATCTTGCTAGCTATGTCCTTTGCCATGTAGAAGCTCTGCAGTTTCATGCAATCCCATTTGTCCAACCTTTCTTTGAATTGTTGTGTTTCTGGGCCTGTATTAAGAAAATTTCTGCCTGTGCCCATGCTCAACCTCCGTAGCCATAAAAGAAATGAAAATCTAAACAACATTGAGACACCACCTCACCCCGGTTAAAAGGGCTATAATCAAGAACTCTAATAACAACAGATGCTGGAGGGGATGTGGACAGAAGGGAACCTTACTGCATTGTTGGTGGGAGTGTAAACTTG
>NW_012270628.1:14116-16667 GCF_000151885.1 Dipodomys ordii
ACAGTGAAAACAGGGGTTATACCATGGGGGAGGGACATACAAAGCAACAAAGAAATAGCTTATAAATATGTTAAAAACAATAGCAAGAAAGAAAAAACATTTGAGTCCTTATCTTGGGGTTCATTTCACCTAACATCAACTTGTCTGACCATTTCTGCTTGTCTCAGACATAAATTGCAATTAAGGGAAACCATGGGACCTATGTTTCTTTGGGCGTGGCTTACTTCACTTAATATAATTTTTTCCAAGCTTTCCATTTCCTCACAAATGGGGCAATGTCATTCTTTCTGATGGAGGCATAGAATTCCATTGTGTATATATGTCTGAGACAAACAGAAACAGTCAGATAAGTTGATGTTAGGTGAAATGAACCCCAAGATGAGGACTCAAATGTTTTTTCTTTCTTGCTATTGTTTCTAACATATTTATAAGATATTTCGTTGTTGCTTTGTATGTCCCTCCCCCACGGTATAACCCCTCCTTTCACTGTATTTGATGTTGGTATAATTTGTGGAGGGGAAGGGAAAAAAACCAATTGTTTAAATAGGGATACAGGTGGACCCATTGCAACATGAGATGTACAAGACGTTACGAACTTTACAACTTTGGTGTGGGGGGGAATGAAGGGGGAGTTGGGAAGAGATGGAAAGGGGAAACAAAGGAGGAAGCAATAATGCTTGATAAGAAATGTACTCATTACCTTGCTCATGTAATTGTAACCCCTCTGTACGGTATTTTCACAATAATAAAAAAGAAAACACACTGTGTGTATACACATGTGTATATATACATAAATATGTATATATTAAGCTTAATTGAAATTTTTGTGTTTAGTTGTGAGATATTCAACCATTTTCTTCTAAATAGAGCAACAGTTGCAAAACCTGTTTTTAAAATACTCTGAATTTCCTCCCACTATATTGAAATTGTTAATTTATAACATGTCAGGTTATTGTACAAAACTGATTGGCTTTCTGATGCCTCTAATTGTTCTTCTTTTAGCAGTGTCATACACATCTGAACAATTCCTTTGTAAGATATAATTAATTCCAGCTCCATCTTGTTCAATTTTAGTTCTTATGAAAGTTTCTAGGCAATATCCCATGTACTTTTACATTAATTTAAAATTTTTTATGTGGATTAAAAACAAACTATTAAAATGACTGTTGAATGTGAAAGGAGTGATGGTTTTATAAAAATCTTTTTCTTAGTGTGTTGAGCATAACGTCTCTTTCTCTGTGTCTGTCTTCTCTCTCTCTCTCTCCCCCCTCTTCTTTTTGTTGGTTCTAGCTTGTATTCAGGGCCTCCGGCTTGCTAGGCAAGTGTTCTACATAAGCCATACTCACATCATTTTGTTTTTTATTTGTTTGTTGGATAAAGTCTCATGCTAATTTTCATGGCCTGGGGCTGTAATCTTCCTATTCCACTTCCTAAGTGGTTAGGAGCCCAAGCCCATTTTTCAGATTTCCACATTCTTGCTCCAATGTTGACACAATAGACTCTTTCTCCATTATATATGTATTATTTATTTATTTATATTTTTTTCCATGGTGGGGCTTGAACTCTGGGCCTGGGTACTGTCCTTCAACTCTTCAGCTAGTGCTCTACCACTTGAGCCACAGCACCACTTCTGGCCTTTTCTGCTTACGTGGTACTGAGGAATTGAACCCAGGCCTCATGCATGCAAGGTAAACACTCTACCACTGAGCCACCTTCCCAGCCCCTCCATTTTTTATTACTCATTATTTCTAATATAAAGCTGTTGATTGATTTTATATTTATCTTATATCATGCCACTTAAAACACATTATTTATTCTGATTATTTCTTTATTTTGTTGATGCTACATCAGCTTTGTTGGAAAAAACATGGCTTCTTTTAATTCTGATTTAGATACAGGAAGGATATAGTAAACAAGAATCCTTATTACAACAAACTTCACATCAGTTTCACACTTATTGTTTGTTTTCAAAAGCACATTTCTAGCCTCCAAGGGGAGAAAGGTAGGTAATGTACAACCCCTTTTGTGGCCAGGTCTTCCTGTTCTCACTTTGGGGAAGTAGCTCCACAAAACTCTGAAACTGGAAATCTATATGATCAGTAGAGGGGAAAAAGAAGAGAGAGGGGGGAAGGAAGAAAGGGGGAAAAGAAAGGAAAGAAGGAAGGAAGGGGAAAGAAGGAAGGAAGGGGAAAGAAGGAAGGCAGGGGAAAGAAGAAAGGAAGGTAGGAAGCCAGCAGTTGGTACATGAAGACCCCTTGTCTTGTAAGTCCTTCCTCTTATGTATTATTCCTGGGACAGGAAGGCTTGCTTAAACTTTACAGGACTGATTTGAGAAGCAGAAGTTAGAAGAAGCACCCAGAAGCCAGCCTTTCCCACCCCACACTCCTGTCTCTTCAGTTATAGTCTCAAGTTTACATAAGCTTGGGGCTGGGAAGGTGGCTCAGTGGTAGAGCGCTTGCCTTGCATGCTCGTGGCCCTGGGTTCAATTCCTCAGCACCACATAAGCAAAAAGAAAAAAGCCGGAAGTGGCGCTGTGGCTCAAGTGGTAGAG
>NW_012270629.1:0-4105 GCF_000151885.1 Dipodomys ordii
AGCTCAAGGCGAGCGCTCTACCACTTGAGCCACAGTGCCACTTCTGGCTTTTTCTGCTTATGTGGTGCTGAGGAATCGAACCCAGGGCCTCATGCTTGCAAGGCAAGCATTCTACCATTGAGCCACCTTCTCCCAGCCCCTGGTCCAATTATTTTTCTCTGTCACTTGTTGGTCTTGAACTCAGGGCCTGGGCACTGCCCCAGAGCTTTTTGCTCAAGGGTAGCACTCTACTATGTTGAGCCATAGCTCCATTTCCAGCCTTTAGGTAGCTAGTTGGAGGTAAGAGTGTCAGGTACTTTACTGTCCTATCTGGCTTTGAACCATGATCCTTGAATAAAACAGCTAAGGGACAGCACCCAAGGCTTGAGTTCAACCCCCAGTACCAACACACACACACACGTCAGACTCCTAACACAGGAACAGGGCAGGCCACCTCATTACAGGGGCCTAGAGACCCTCCCTTCCCTTCTGGCTCTGGAACGTTCATTTCCAGCTGTGCTTTCTCTGTAGTCTACTCTAAGGCTTCTCCCTGGCCAGTGTGCTGCTCCTCCAAACAGCTCACACTGTGTGGCTTTGCCCTGGCCATTCCCTTGGCCTAGAACTGTCGGAGCTGCAGTAGCAGCCTGGCTTCCTTCAGCCTCTGCTCCGATCTCTCCCCAGCAAGGCCAGCTGAGCCTGTTTAGACCCTAGACTGCCCCCCCACACTCAATCCCAGCTGGCCTGCCCCCCCCGCCCCCCAGTCATGAGCAGGCAGTGCCTTCCATTCACTTGTCTTCTTACTGTCTGTCCCTTCTGACTAATAAGGCTAGAGACTTTAATCTTTCCCGCTCTGTATGCTCAGTGTCTGATAAGCATTGAACCTTTGTTTGTTGAATGAATGAGGAGTCAGGGGGAAAAAAGGGAGGAGAAAAAAACAACAACATGTCTGGTTCTGCTTCCAACCCACTGCTTGTGGCCTTAGATGAAGCTCCCCTTCTGTGCTTCCGGGTGCCCATCTGACTAGCGGTCTCATTATGCCCTCCAAGGCTGAAGCTCCAGTTCTAGCTCCTTCTCTGCCTCACTTATGTATATTCGAATGGCTCAACAGATAGCAGCAGAGCTACCTGCCTGGCCATCAGCAATGGGGATGTAGTACGAGTGGCTTTCCAGGAATTCTTAGGGAGCAAGTAGAAGAGACGGTGGAGAACTCACACCCAGTACCCCATTCAGATGCCTGCTCCTCATCCTGGTCCATGTGTGCAGCATGCAATCAACATGAATGAATGAATGTGTGAATGAATGAATGAGGTAAAGGAACAAGATAACTCAGGAGTGATGAGTGCTTTAAGTAGAGGGGATCAGAGAAAGCCTCTCTGAAGAGCAGAGCGTTGACTCATAAGAAAGCTGAGCCGGGCACTGGTGGCTCATGCCTGTAGTCCTAACTACTCAGGAGGCTGAGAACTGAGGGCGACAGTTCAAAGCCAGCCCAAGCAGGAAAGTCTTATCTCCAATAAACCATTTAGAAAATCAGAAATGGTGCTGTGGCTCAAGTGGTAGAGTGCTTGCTTTGAGCTAAAGAACCCAGGCCCAGAGTTCAAGTCCCATGACCAACAACAAAATAAAAATTAAAAAAAAAAAAAAGGAAGCTGTCAGGGGCTGGGAAGGTGGCTCAGCGGTAGAATGCATGCCTTGCAAGCATGAGGCCCTGGGTTCGATTCCTCAGCACCACATAAACAGAAAAAGCCGGAAGTGGCGCTGTAGCTCAAGTGGTAGAGCGCTTGCCTTGAGCTGAAGAGCTGAGGGACAGCGCCCAGGCCCAGAGTTCAAGCCCCACGACCGACAAAAAAAAAAAAAAACAACAATATAACCCAATCCTTTGGGCTGTGAACATAGCTCAGTGACAGGGTGCTTGCCTAGCATGCATGAAACGCTGGGTTCGATTCCTCAGTACCACATAAACAGAAAAAGCCAGAAGTGGTGCTGTGGCTCAAGTGGTAGAGTGCTAGCCTAACGGTGGGGCTTGAACTCTAGGCCTTTTATGTACTCTGGCTTTGCTTTTTTGCTGAAGGCTAGTATGCTGTCATTTGAGCCTCAGTGCTACTTCGTTGGAGGTAAGTCTTGTGGACTTTCCTGCCCTGGCTGGCTTCTAAATACAATCCTCAGTTCTTAGCCTTCTGAGTAGCTAGGATTACAGGCGTGAGCTACCAGTGCTGGCCCAGCTAGGCTTTTAACATGAGCAGGAGACACTGTGAGTGGGCACTTGGTGGGTCCCAGGAACCTCCCTGGTTTCCCTCAGGGCAAGGTCATTGGCAGTGAGCGAGGGCAGCGGGAAATGTCCCTCTGTGACCCGAGTCCGACTCTGTCAGTGGGTGGATAGCACTCCCTGCCCTTTGTGGCTGCTCTAATGTGAGATTTCCAACAACCCTGACAAACACCTCACAATTCTTTTGTGTAATCAGAGGGTGACTTGTTTAATAGTTACAGTTTATCCCTATCATCTTTTTTTTTTCCCAAGAAGAAGAAAGAAACATACACAATTGGCATGCCCACTGCCTGAGAGGCCATAATCTAATAGGGATGGCTTAGTGTGGGGTCTTCAAAGAGTCCAGAGCTTGGGACCGAGGAGGGTGAGGCCTATCATCTTAACTATTCAGAAGGTTTGAGACCTAGATGGTAACAGTTCACAGACAGCCCTGGTAAAAAAGTCTTTAAAAGCCAGGTACCAGTGGCCCACGCCAATAATCCTAGCTACTCAGGAGACTGAGATGTAAGGATCACAGTTCAAAACCAGCCTGGGGAAGAAAAGTCCATGAGACTCTTATCTCCAATTAACCACCAGAAAACAGGAAGGTTTTTTGTTGGTGGTGATGGTGGTTTTTTTTTTTTTTTTGTCAGTAGTGGCGCTTGAACTCTGGGCCTGAGCGCTGTCCCTCAGCTCTTCAGCTCAAGGCGAGCGCTCTACCACTTGAGCTACAACGCCACTTCTGGTTTTCTGGTGGTTTAATGGAGATAAGAGTTTCACGGACTTTCTTGCCCGGGCTGGCTTTGAACTGTGATCCTCAGATTTCAGGCTCCTGAGAAGCTGGGATGACAGGCGTGAGCCACCAGCGCCTGCCGAAAACAGGAAGCTTTGCTGTGGCTCAAGTGGCTGCAGAGCTCAGAGACAGTGCCCAGGTCCATAGATCAAGCCCTACGACCGACAAAAAGAAAAAAGTCTGGGTGGGAAGGTGGCTCAGTGGTAGAGTGCTTGCCTTGCATACATGAGGTCCTGGGTTCAATTCCTCAGTACCACATAAGCAGAAAAAGTTGGAAGTGACACTGGCTCAAGTGGTAGAGCTGAAGAGCTGAGGGACAGCACCCAGGCCCAGAGTCCAGGCCTCACCACTGACCCCCCCCCAAAAAAAAAGTCTTTAAAACTCCATCTCTAAAACAACCAACAAAAAGCAGGGTTGGAAGTGTGGCTCAAGTGGTAGAGAACCAGCTAATGAAGCAAGTGGAGCCACTGGGAGTCATTGAATTCACATGCCAGTATCTCTCTCTCTCTCTTTCTCTCTCTCTCTCTCTCTCACACACACACAAAGGAAGTTAGAATGGTGTCTTTTACTATGTGGCAGAGATGTGAGGGAGTGTGTTTGAGGCAAGCAACTTTTGAGAAGCCTGCTGTATGCACAAAAGCCAAAGGAGCTGGGCTTAATGGGAAGGCACGGATAAGGAGGGACCCATGAGTCGGTCAGGTGAGGATGGATAGACTGCTGGAGGCAGGGAGGCTTTGGGGCCTGTGGACAGGCGGGCATCGGTGGGGGGGGGGGAGCGGGGGAGGGGAGCCAGGGACCAGCTTGTGGCAACACTGAAGAAGCCAGGCCCTCCCTCACCTTCCCACTTTCAGCTTCCTCCCTGTTTCCAGTGCTTGTCACAGTGCTTGGCCACAGAGAGTCTGAATAATGATGATTTTGCCCTAAGAGGAAAGAGGCTGGGGCCGGCAGGAACTGTGACGCTGCAGCTTAGTGCCTATGACTCATGTCTGTAATCCTGGATGCTCAGGAGGCTGAGATCTGAGGATCAAGGTTTGAAGCCAGCCCAGGCAGGGTTCAGGAAAGTCTGCGAGATTCTTTTTTTTTTTTTTTTT
>NW_012270630.1:0-6059 GCF_000151885.1 Dipodomys ordii
TATATATATATATATATATATATATTACAAATTTAATTATATGTGTATATAGTCTTTAGAGTTAAACCATGTCACAGATCCCATGGCTTTAATAGATATTCAAGAACATTTCAGTCAAAAGCTGCAAAGCATACTCTTCTCAGCAGCCCATGAAATATTTTTGAGAATAGATTCATTTGGGGGACACAAAATAAGTCTTCATAGGTAAAAAATAAATGTACTTGCAATTTAAGGGATTATAGTGAACTAAAATTGGAAAGCAATAGTAAATAAGAATATAAAAAGGTGGATAGTGTAGCCAGGCACCGGTGGCTCATGCCCATAATCCTAGCTACTCAGGGGCTGAGATCTGAGGATCGCAGCTCAAAGCCAGTCGGGGCAGAAAAGTCTGTAAGAATCTTATCTCCAATAAACGACCAGAAAGCCGGAAGTGGGGCTGTGGCTCAAGGGGTAGAGCACTCTCCTTGAGCTGAAGAGCATAAAGACTGTGCCCAAACCCAGAGTTCAAGCTCCACGACCGACAAAAAAAGAAAGAAAAAAAAAGGTGGATAATGATCAATACATTTTTAATATTTATGGGTTATTGAAAAAAATCAGACAAGAAATTAAAAAAAAAACTCTAGACCAAATGAAAATGGAAACAATTTGCCCGAAGTTTAAAGATACAGAAAGAGTATTTGCTGTAGAGTGTATAGCTATAAATATCTATATTGAAAAAGAGAAACATTTTAAATATTCAAAATGGAATCTTAGGAAAGGTCTCATGAAAAAGGAAACATATGAAATATAAAACAATAATGCAAAGTAAAACAATAACTTGCATTTCTGAAAATCTCTGAAGAAATTATAATTAATTTCAACCATGTCCTGTGTGATAGTTAACATTTTACAACAGTCTCATATTGCCTTAGAAGAAACTAAGGAGACAAAGTGTGCTTTGGCTTCTGGTTTCAGAAGATTGGTAGTGAGCTGGTTCTGTGGACATGCAGACTTCTTTGATGGCTGGATATGGGGAAGTGATGAGACAAAGAGACAGAGAAAGGGAAAGGGAGAAGGGGAAGCAACCGGGAGATGAAGATGGACACAGAGACAGAAACTGAGAAACCAGAGGCAACATAAATTCTTCAAGGGCTTAGTCCCAGTGACTTTGTCCAGCTTTGCCCATTTATATGTTTCCATCACCTTCAAAAGAGCTAATTAATTTATGAAACTTGAAATGTATTAGGCCACTCAAGAGGTCAGAGGCCTGATGGCTCAACAACCTTTGATAATGCCCACTTGGCTACCATGGCTTGGGAAATCAGGATTTCAACATACAATCCCAAGGTTTCAACAAAACAGCCCAGAAATCAATGTACGTGGTGAAATTCAATTTTGTCATTGTTTTTTTCACCAGAACCAAATATTAACTAGAATTTGTATATTTCCTAAAACTTTCTTCTGACTGAAAGACATGAGTCCTCATATCCTTATTAACTTGTATCTCTCCCAGTGTCTTAAGATAGTAGGTAAATCAATGCTCATCTTGACCTTTAAGTAGTTTGTTGTTCTGGTTTGTACTATCTCTGAAAGAAGCAGAATGGATGAATTTCTCTCTTCAAATATCAAATACCCTTGCCTGTTTCAGCAATAGTAAGAGCTGTTTGTGACCAAAATTATCTTCAATCAATTGGAAGTAGTTTTTATTTCTGTGAAGTAAAGTATTTTTTTTTTCTTTGTGGGGCATAAACTCTGGGCCTGGGTGCTGTCCCTCAGCTCTTCAGCTCAAGGCTAGTGCTCTACCACTTGAGCCACACCGCCACTTGCGGCTTTTTCTGCATATGTGGTGCTGAGGAATAGAACCCAGGGCCTCATGCATGTGAGCCATGCACTCTACCACTAAGCCACATTCCCAGCCCAAATTATGTAAAGTTTTAAGCTTAAAAGAATTTGTAGTATTGAATAAGATAATTACCAACTCTAAGCAATAAATATATTTTATCTCCTTTTCTAGTTAAAAAATAATGCAAATATTTTGTTAAAAATCAACTTTCAAGGGCTTAGTAGTAGAGTACTTGCCTAGAATTCATGAAACTATGAGGTCAGTTCTTCAGTACCACATGAACAGAAAAAGCCAGAAGTAATGCTATGGCTCAAGGGGCAAGGCTCTATCTGGCCTTGAGCAAATAAAGGTCTAGGATAGTCCTAGTAAAGGATTACAGTAGCTCAATAGCTATGTACATATGACCATATAAGATGATGCTAATGGAAATGAATTCCAAGATATAGACAAAAGAGGGTTTTCTTTGTTGTTGTTTTTAATGTATTGTTTGAAGATATTTCATCTTTCATTTTTTGTCCTTCAGTTTATCCCGTTGTTACTGTTTTCTTTTTTTTAGTATCCTGTGTCTTGTACATACATTTATTTAATTTTGAAAAGGGAAGGGGGAAAAACAAAATGGTGAGACAAATAACAAATGCAACAGCGATACTCACAGACAATATTTTGAAAATGAACTTTACAACTTGGGGAGGGAGTTGGAGATGGAGGAAAAGTGTAAGAAGAATGAAGGAGGGTAACAATGTTCAACAGAAACATACTCATAACCTTACAGTAACTGGAAACCATCTGTACATCACCTTAACAATAAAATTAAAGGAAGAAAAAAAAGAAGAGGAGGAGGAGGAGTGGGGAGAGGGAGAGGGAGGAGGTGGAGGAAGAGGGGAGGAGGATGTAAGAGGAGGAGGAGGAGGAGAAGAGGGGGAAAGGAGGCCAGCAGCATTGGGACAGTGCCCAGACTTTGAGATCAAGCCTCAGAATTGGCAAAAAATAATAAAATAATAATAAACTCACAGGTATATGCATGTATAAAAATATCAAAATGAGTTCCCTTATACAATTAAATTATGCCACTAAAAATTAACCCAAAGAAACTAGATAGGAGTTCTAGAACAAGGTATATATAAAAAATTAACTATCATTTAAATATTGTTTTATATGATTTAATATTAATTATCTTGTTTTCTTTTTCATTCATCAGATTGTTTTGCACAATCTTCAAAGGAGAGAGATGTTCAAACATCTACCAAGAACTCTGAGAAAAAAATATTCTTAACAATAGGATTTTATTTTGTTAAATAATTTTAGTTAATTAAATAATTTGACATTCTATTTAATCTCTTTTGCTTAAAAATAATCTGATCATATTATTTCTAAAAGTATCATTTTATTTTTCTCACTGATTTCCCTCAAATGTATTCTCAGTCCCTTCTCCTTTAAACCCCAAACTTGAAATACCCTTTAAGCAAAAATCTTAGTTTTGTTTTGTTTTGTTTTTACATTCTCTTTGCTCTACTAGCAACTCTTGGTGTCAAGAACTTGCTAACTGGCTTCTTTCTCACAACTGAACAAATCGGTCAAGCATCTGGCATGTTCTAGGAAGTACTCCCAAACTCATGGATGCAAGCCATGTGTTCATGATTTACCTTCTTTGGCACTCAGATGCACTTACGACAACACATTTAATTTTAATTATTAATTGACTTTGTTTTGTCTAGGCACAGCAGTCTAGAACATTTGTTTTTCTTGTAGTTCAACAAAAGAGCATTTGTTCCACATTCATGGGCATGTGTGCTGGGACTGCAGGGTAAGCAGCATATTCAAATGTTTTCTTTCATCCCAAAATGGTGATATTTTGCTTTCCAGCTATATGGATGGAGATTGCTGCTAAGTTCATTACTAGAAGATAGTAATTTTGTGATTATTAAGAGTATAATAATATCCATAACTTATTTTCAATGCTTATTGTGGCTGACTCAAATCTTGTATACCAATTATGGTACAGAGAGTAGGCTAGAGAAATTAGCAGTTTGATTCAATTTGATACAATAATTTTAAGAAGCAGTAATATAGAATAATGGATTGAAGGTTAACTTCACGTTTTGAGATACATATGATCACTTGCAAAAATATCAAGAGGATAGAATTCATGTCTTTACACATTTATTTTATTATATATTTGTACTTAACAAGTGAGGCATAATTTAAAATCTTCAGTTTCATTTGAATTGGCAGCATACTGGATGGAAATAGCTTTTCTTTAAATAGTTATAGTCTTTTCATGATCCACATACACATACAGAGGTATTATACTGTTTTTAACTTCATCTTCCCTCTGCATAATTAACTTTCAGTTGAACAATTTAAAAAAGCCCACCAGAGAATTTCTTGAACTCTACTACAATATGTTTCTATATTAATTTTGGACTACGTTACCTCACCTG
Source organism: Dipodomys ordii (assembly GCF_000151885.1). NCBI lineage: Eukaryota > Metazoa > Chordata > Mammalia > Rodentia > Heteromyidae > Dipodomys > Dipodomys ordii. The sequence continues at coordinate 4,264 of NW_012270630.1, forward strand.
AAAAAAGTTCTTGTTTTCTCAAGATGCATGCGGTAAGATATCAATAAAAATCAGGATAACTCAAACTTACTTATGAGCCCAATTTATACTTTAAGTTTTTCTTTGATTCAATATTTTTATGTTCATATGCCCAAAAATAATTGGAAAGGCAGTACAATTTTGTTAGTATGAATATATGCAACACATTTTTGGTTTTGGATGAATATTTAAAATAAAGCAAGTACTCTATTTTTAGGGTACAGTTACTATATGTATATTTATAGTCATAAAATAACATACATTTATATGGAATCATATTCTGAACTATATAATTATTTTGCTTACTAATTTGGTCACTACTAATAGAGTGATTTTTATTTAATAAGTTTTGAAGTACTATCGTTGACAATTATCACACAATATAATTAACTTTATGTGGGAAAAGCATAGCTAAACATAGAATATTAATTTAAGTCCATAAAACTCTTATGTAGCCAGGCGCTGGTGGCTCATGCCTTTAATACTAGCTACTCAGGAGGCTGAGATCTGAGGATCATGGTTCCATGCCAGCCCAGGCAAGGAAAGTCCGTGAGACTCTTACCTCCAATAAACCACTAGAAAACCAGAAGGGTGCTGTGGCTCAAGCGGTAGAGTGCTTGCCTTGAGCTGAAGAACTGAGGGATAGAGCCCAAGCCCAGAGTTCAAGCACCACGACCTACCAAAAACAAAAACACTCTTATGTAGTTAACATTTCATCACTATAATCTTCCTTGGATGCTGGGATCTTAACTAAGGAGAAAATGTTGTCATTGAAATTTTGTGCGTGTGTGTGTGTGTGTGTGTGTGTGTGTGTGTGTGTGTGTGTGTGTATGTGTGTGTGTGTTGAAAATAGTGCCAGGTATAAGAAGTTTTCTCTGATAAATTGAGTTCTCTCTTTCTAAGATTCCATGCCTCAGACTATTTTTCACCTCTCTTGACATATTTTGTGATAGATATTCTATTTTTATTGTGCTATTGCTTCTTTTTTTCTTTTCTATCCTTAATACCTTTAAGACAGTTTTCCAAGTCAATGGCTCATGAAACTAAAATGCCTTCTCCTGATCTGACATACAATTTGACTGTTGTAGTCTGGCCAATTTAGTATTCATCTCTTACAAAACCCCGATGAAGAAAGTCATTCTGTACACTTGACTAATAGCATCTCAGCTGTCTGAGGACACACCTTGCAGTCTTCCTTTCAATGTGGAAAGTAATTTGTTCCTGAGCATTAGCTCTTGGATTATATTTTCTACATATTGGCATGGTTTCAATACTAGAGTTTAGTCCCCCCACACACACATCGAAAGACTTAAATGATATTCACAGTAAAAAAGGAAATTCATCTCATACTTGCTGAATATTCTATTTTGTTTAGTTCTAATATTACTCTCGCACATTTCTCTCAAAGGTCATAATGAGAAGTTGGCAGAAGAAAATATGATATATCTATTACAATAACTATATCAGAATAACAAGGTGCATTCTAAATAACTGATTTTTAAAATAACATCTCATCATTTACTGACATAAAATAGCATAGAAATTTTAAATAGTATTTATTTTAATGTATATATTTTAAATTGTATTTGTTTTCCATTTTAATTTTAAAGCATATTTATTAATCATAGATTTTACACTTATTTAAATTATTTTACTTTATTTTAATATACATTATTATATTTTATGTTATGCAATTTATTCATTTATATAACCATAAAATTCCATGTATTTTACTTTCATATGGTATTCATAAGGTTTTCAGTTGCTCACATCTTCTT
>NW_012270630.1:7556-9778 GCF_000151885.1 Dipodomys ordii
TGCATGCATGAGGCCCTGGGTTCGATTCCTCAGCACCACATAAGCAAAAAGAAAAAAGCTGGAAGTGGCGCTGTGGCTCAAGTGGTAGAGCACTAGGCTTGAGCTGAAGAGCTGAGGGACAGTGCCCAGGCCCAGAGTTCAGGCCCCATGACTGGACCCCCCCCCAAAAAAAGAGAGAGAGAAAAAAGGCTCAGGAGCAGCAGCCAGGCCTTGAGTTCAAGCCCCAAGACTGCCATTAAAAAAAAGTTTTTTCAATAATTTTGTTCTAATTCATTTAAAGTTTGAAGAACATATAGATATTAGAAACTTATGTGTGGCTTTAGAAAGTACTTTTATCATTAAGTCACCTTCCCCTAAAATAAATGGCTCAAGGTAGTTTCTCAACTTGTACCCTAAAATTCCCAAATGAGATTTGTAGAATCTCTGGTGCAGACCACTCCCTAAACCAAACAAATCAGAATCTTTCCAGACAGGATGAAGAAAGCAGTATTTTTAATTACACCCCCCAGGAGATTCCAAAGTGCCAACAAAATTGATCAGCAGTGCTTTCAGAGTTGACCACATCAGATTAGCCTATCTGTTATTGAAGAACATCAACACTGGGGAATAGATATTCTATTTACAGCTACAACACCATGAGCCTATTCCATAGCAATTTCTCGTCATTTACCATATTTTATCAATAAACTCTGCATAAGATTCATAACTATGTCCTATTGCATTTATAATCCGCTGGTAGAGGCTACTCTGATTTCCTTTCATAAATGATAGCATGGGTTTAATTAAAATGAGACCAAAATTAGCAAACACGTTGGCAGCTCTGGCTTGTGAATTTGCATAGCAAAATGCCAAAGGGGGGAAGACACCAGATTTTTTAAAAGCCCTTTCCATTTGCTCTCCTTCCCTGTTTCCTTAGAGCAGTGAGAACCCTTACAATTTACCTTTGTAGTAATGAGGGTAAAGTGCCCGCGCTGCACATTCTATTGCCAATGTTACAGACTTAACAATGGGATTTACGAGGTGTGTGCCTGGCAGAATGTCTCTAATGCCCAGATTCTCTCCTCCCAAACCTTAAATTGGTTCTCTTGGTGCTATTTTAATCTGTACAGACCCAATCACACACAGCTCACAAATGGTAGGTTCAAAGAAACACGCATAATAATGGGCCAAAGATATAGTTTCTGTCTGAGAATACCATTGTTAGCTACAATTGGAAAGAAGTGAATCCTGCCAAAGATATGAAACATTTTTTTACAATTATTGAATTGTGAAGGAAAAAAAATATATCCGAAAGACAAAATTCAAATTCTCCTGGGAGAGCCAACCTATAAATAATGCTACAAGGTGATAATCCATTTTACATACTAATAAGCCAAGGTGATACCAGTTACAGTAGACCACACAGAAATGAGTTAGAATATCGTTTAACCTATAGGGAGGGAATCTTTGACCCCTGGACTGGCATTTTCACTTCCTTTGGCTCATTTACACAGAGGAGCTATTCGCCACCTAGAAACAGGCATTTTGATTTACAGAGGAGTACTGGTTCAACCCCTTCCTCACCAAACATCAACTAGGCTAAGAGCTTGGTTTTGCACCTAACAAACAACACCAAATATATACATATATATATATATATATATATATGTAGATATATAGCAGTAATATATATATATATATATATATAGCAGTAATCAGTTTGCCTTTTTCTATTAAAGCTGCCTTCCCCAGCTGCATCTTCAGATGCAGCTAATAAAACAAAATGCACCCTATTTCTCATCAGTAGTACTAGAATTACACACAGATAATAAGCTTTGCCTTATTTGTTTGTAAAATGGATTACCACCATGTGGCATTATTTGTAGGTGTCCTCTTGTTGACTCTCCCAGGAGAATTTGAATTTTATCTTTTGGATAATTTTTTTCCCTCCACAATTCAATAATCATAAAAAAATCCGAGCATCAGCTGATAGGACGTTGGTTCATGACAATTAGATTCGACTTGGAAGCTGTTTCTGCTTTTCCCCTCACCCGTAACCAAACCAAGGTCTAGAGCTTTTGTGTCTAGAAACTGGAGAAGTCCTAACAGTCTTACTGCATTGTTGGTGGGAGTGTAAACTTGTTTAACCACTTTGGAAAGCAGTATGGAGGTTCCTCAAAAGACTTCACATAGAGCTCCCCTATGACCCAGCAATCCCACTTTTGGGCATTTACCCAAATGTT
>NW_012270631.1:0-2088 GCF_000151885.1 Dipodomys ordii
CCACTTCCGGTTTTCTGGTGGTTTATTGGAGATAGGAGTCTCACGGTCTCCCCTGCCCGGGCTGGCTTTGAACTGCGATCCTCAGATCTCAGCCTCCTGAGTAGCTAGGATTACAGGCGTGAGCCACCAGCACCCAGCAAGGGCTGGACTTTGAGTATTGCAATGACAATTTATTGTATGGGTACAAAATCACAGGTAGCATTCTGCAGTAATGTACACACACTCAAATAACACAGGCCATGGCAACAAGCCCCAGGTCATCTCAGGAGAAAAATCACTATAGTTCTGAAAAATTATAGAGTCTAAAATAGGAGCATGCTAATATGGATCATCTTTTTAAATGACTAACTCACTGCACACTACACATCTGCTCAGTACTAGACAGTATACAGGTAGCAGGCCTCTACGTCATTTGTATTGGTTCAATCAATTTTGGGGGTAGAGAATGGTACTGGGGGTTTGAACACAGGGCCTCACACATGCAAGGCTGGTGCTCTACTAGAGTCACACCCCCAGGCCTTTCTCTTTTTTTAATCTTCATTTTTCAGATAGGAGCTCGCCTTTATGAGCAAGGCCAGTGCTGGGACTGCAATCCTCCTATCTGTCTATGCCTCCTGCATAGCTGGGATCACATGAACACATCACTATGCGCATCGAATTTGCTCAGATGTGGTACAACTAATTTTTTTGTCCAGGCTCTTCTCAACTACAATCTTCCTAAAAATGTTCTTTTTTGCCTTTTGTTGGTTGTGCTTTTTTTGGGGTTTTTTTTTTGGGGGGCCAGTCATGGGGCCCGAACTCTGGGCCTGGGCACTGTCCCTCAGCTCTTCAGCTCAAGGCTAGCGCTCTACCACTTGAGCCACAGCGCCACTTCCGACTTTTTCTGTTTATGTGGTCCTGAGGAATCAAACCCAGGGCCTCATGCTTGCGAGGCATGCACTCTACTGCTGAGCTACCTTCCCAGCCCCTTTTTTTGTTTTTTTTGAGACAAGAGTCTCACTATATATCCTGGGCTAACCTCTAACTTAAATAGTCTTTGCCACTTAAGTACTGGAATTACAGGTATGGTCTACCATGCCTGGTTTGTTTTATGATTTTTTTTAATATTTCTATTTGATTTTTTAAAAGTTAGTAACATCAAGAAAAGAAAGATAGACATGAAATAAAGCTTATTTTTAATTTTACTAGTTTTATTTTGAATTTTATGTTCTTTTTTTTTTGGTCATGGGGCTTGAACTTGGCCTGGGCGCTGTTCCTCAGCTCTTCAGCTCAAGGCTAGCGCTCTACCAGTTGAGCCACAGCGCCACTTCCGGCTTTTTTCTTTTTGCTTATGTGGTGCTGAGGAATTGAACCCAGGGCCTCAGGCATGCAAGGCTAGTGCTCTACCACTGAGCCACCTTCCCAGCCCCCAAGATCTGAATTTTTAACACAATTTTGCCACTGGTAATTTAATAGAAAGTGACTTATTTAATTTTTGTTTTCTGGTAGTACTGGGGTTTGAATGTGGGGTTTGCAAGGCAGGATCTCTATACTTGAGCTGTACCTCCAGCTTTTCAACTATACCCTAGCTTTTGCTACTCAGCTGAAGATGGAGTCTCTGATTTTTTTGCCCAGGCTGGCTTTGAATCATGACCCTCCAGATCTCAACCTCATGAGTAGTTAGGATTACAGGAATGAGCCAATGATGCCTGACAATTTTCACCTAATTTAAATGAGTAGTTCTTACAAAAGAGCCTTGAAGAATTTTAAACTTACCCAATTATCGTGTGCTTTTTTCTCATGGGAAATAATCTGAAAAAGAAAGTTGCCAACAATGGTTTTCCTAAATAAAAACAATTCATAGCACCACTAAAATTTAGTGCAAAACCCATCAACAATATCCAATCAACTGTGAAGAGTCAGCAAGCAATATATTTAAATTTTCATGAAGACATAATCCATTCCATCATAATGTTTACACAGAAATAATGAAATACAATTTTGCTAGCAAACTTCTACATTATGCAATAATCTTCTAGAACAAGAGTTTTCAATGAACAGATAACTAGCCTAATTTGAGCTTCCAATGCTGATATCTGCTGATTTCTA
>NW_012270631.1:5868-8212 GCF_000151885.1 Dipodomys ordii
TAAATATATATAATATTTTTTTTTGGGGTCCGGTCGTGGCGCCTGAACTCTGGGCCTGGGCACTGTCCCTCAGCTCTTCAGCTCAAGGCTAGTGCTCTACTACTTGAGCCACAGCGCCACTTCCGGCTTTTTTCTTTTTGCTTATGTGATGCTGAGGAATCGAACCCAGGGCCCTGAGCATGCAAGGCAAGCGCTCTACCACTGAGCCACCTTCCCAGCCCCTATATGTAATACTTATAATCAAGTATATCTTTTAAGTTCTATCAAAATTGATTATTCCCATAAAAGTTTCCACAAAGAACATCACATGCAAGAAAATAAAAAGTTCCTGTGTGAATAGTCTTAGTGTAAATATTCAAATTTAATATCCAAATTGCCCAATTTATGACTGCTTGTATAACAGTACTAAGGGTTTCTTATATTAATTTATCACAAAATAAGATTATCCAAGGTAAGTATACATAAAAACTACTAGGATACACATCATTTATCATCTTCCTGTATAAAGAAGCATTGTATTTGTTAGACAAGAAGCTATGAACTAGCAAATTGTGTTTGAGTAATTTTTAAATTAGTGGTTAAAAATAGGGATTAGGCTTTCAAGCCTTATAATTATAATAATCACAAAGCACATAATCTTAATAGCAGCACTAATCCACTTACTTTAGTTTTCTTAATAATAACATAAAACTTACTGAGCCATTGCTGTATACCAGAAAATACTCTTAAGCTTTCACATGTGTTACTTAATTACTATGGCATCTCAACAAGAAGGGTTCTACTATTATTCCTATTTTACAAAAATGAAAACGAACATTGATTCACTGCTTAGTTACAGAGATGTCCTAAAAAAATCAATCAGGTGCCAGGCACCAGTGGCTTACGCCTGTCATCCTAGCTACTCAGGGGGCTGAGATCTGAGGATCACAGTTCAAAGCCAGCCAAGCCAGCCCGGCAAGAAAGTCCCAGAAACTCTTATCTCCAATAAACCACTTGAAAACCAGAAGTGGCGTGATAGCTCAAGTGGTGGAGCGCTAACCTTGCGCTGAAGAGCTCAGGGACTGCGCCCAAGCCCAGAGTTCAAGCCCCACAACCGACAAAAAAAAAAAAAAAAAAAGAATCAGGCAATTCCATCATCATGTGAACATAACAGTGTACTTTAACTCAGATGGTTATGATATCAGTAGATGATACAATCTTATGAGACTATCATTATATATGAGATCCATAGGTGACAGGTCATCATGTAGCACCTGACTGTAACATGACACAATCTGAGAAGACTACCACTACGTATGTGGTCCACGTTGACACATCATTTCATGGCAGCACAGAACAGTAACGTGACATGATCCGATTAGACAACCACCATTGACATGTTTTGATCATGTAGCACCTACTGTAACTGGACTGAGGCACAGTACTCACAAGTAGTGAATCTAGTAGCAATATATCAGTCACAGAAAAACATCTGCCAACATCTAGGAAAAAAACTGAATGTCCACTCACTTGCAGGCAAGAATATAAATCTAGTATTTGTACTGATTCCATCAATTTCTCTGTGTTCTACTCTGAAGAACAATTATTAGCATAATTCACTGGACATGAGTAGGAAAATGTTTCAGTTTCCCTTTGATAATGCCACTGGTCAACAGTGACTCAAACTGGTCATCTTAACTACTCAGGAAACTGAGAGTACAGCGGTTTGAAGCCAGCGAGGCAGAAGAGTTTGTGAGATTTCATCTCCAAAATAACCAGTAAAAAGAAGGCCTGGATAGGTGGTGGAAGTGGCAGAACACCAGCCAAATGAGCACAAGCCCTCTGAGTTCAAGCCCTAGAACTGGCATGGAATGGTATGAACAGCTTTCCTGAGCAACTAGGCAAGGAACACCGAGGCAGGAGCAATGTGCTCGAGAAGGATGGAGAAGGAATTAATCATCAAAGAAGGGTCTATCACAAGTCATCAATTGGATTTTTTTACCTAGCCAATAGTAGTAAGTTTAAGGCAATAATGTTCTATTTACTTGAAGTGAAAGGATTTTGTGAATTACCTTCTAACATCTTTTACATTTACTTCCTTGAAGAAAGTATTTCAAAATCAAGTTAAGTTTCTTAAAAATGAACTGACAAGGGGCTGGGAAGGTGGCTCAGTAGTAGAATGCTTGCCTTGCATGCATGAGGCTCTGGGTTCAATTCCTCAATACCACATAAGCAGGAAAAGCCAGAAATGGCACTGTGACTCAAATGGTAGAGCACTAGCCATGAGCTAAAGAGCTGAGGGACAGTCCCAGGCCCAGGGTTCAGGCCCCATGATCAACAAAAACAAAAAAACTTAGAACATATA
>NW_012270632.1:0-3042 GCF_000151885.1 Dipodomys ordii
GACCGACAAAAAAAAAAAGAGTCCCCTGTGGGCAGGGCAAAATTAATTAGAATCAAAACCCAGGCAAGTCTAGAGTCACAAAACAAGAAGCAGGGACAGGTACACTCAGGCCAGCAACGCCAGGTGGGTTCAGAAAGATGGAGCTGCTGTTAGCAATGGCTAAGCTGTTGCCAACAGCGAGTGACAGGGCTCTGATGATCTTGGCTGGCCTTCTGTTAAGACATAGGGTTGGAAGCTGCTAAACGAATCTAGAATCCCAGGGGTAGGCAATGGGGCATCAATCTAATATTTACCCCCACACGCTCAGATTTCAGGAAGTTAACAAAAGAAATTTGGGCCAAAAAAAAATGCTAGTCATTAGCCAGAAGCCAGGGACTCATGCCTGTAATCCTAGTAATTTAGGAGACTGAGATTTGAGGATCGCAATTTGAAGCCGGTCCAGGCAGGAAAAGTCCATGAGAGAGACTTGTCTCCAATTAACCAGCAAAAATCATTAAGTGGAGCTGTGAGTCACTTGAGTGAATAAAACGAAGGAACAGTGTTGAGGCCCTGAGTTCAAACTCCAGTACTGGCACACATGAACAGCAATAAGAATAAAATTAGCCAGGTGCCGGTGGCTCACACCTCTAGTCCTAGTGACTTGGGAGGCTGAGATCTGAGGATCATAGTTCAAAGCCAGCTTGGGCAAGAAAGTCTGTGGGACTCATCTCTAATGAACCACCAGAAAACTAGAAGTGGAACTGTGGCTCAAAGTGGTAGAGCAAAAAAGAAAAAAGAAACTCAAGGACAACACCCAGGCCCTGAGTTCAAGCCCCATGACCAACAGAAGAAAAATAAATTAAATTGAATAGCAACAAGATCAATGATGCCAGGCATAAATGGTAGAAATAACCATACTCGTACTCTCGTATAAACTACATTCTCCCATTCTTTTGTAGATACCGGATGTCACCCAAGTACAGGTTTCCAGTCATGCTAAATGACTGCACTGTGGCCACCATCCACTTTCTGAAGTCGCTGCACATGTATGGGGTGGATCACGCTCGAGTGGTGCTGTGTGGGGACAGTGTGGGTGGGTGGGTGGCAACTGAGCTTTGTAAACTCTTCCGGAACCATCCAGGCCTACCCCGCATCCGGGCTCAGATCCTGATCTATGCCGCCCTGCAAGCAGTAGATTTTCAGAGTCCCTCCTTCCAGCAGAATCACAACATCCCGTTCCTCACCTGGGACATGATGTTTGACTGCTGCTCTTGTCACCTGGCTATCAGCTCTGAGTGGAGAAGCACCATCAAGAAAGGGACCCATTTGTCTCCCGAATTCTGGAAGAAATACAGTAAGTGGTTGGGCCACGAAAACATCCCTGAGAGGTTTAAGAAACGAGGCTATCGGCCCGTAGTCCCTGGACCCGTGAATGAAAAAGCTTACCTGGAGACAGCTCTGGCTAGGAGTGAAACCTGTACGCCCATCCTCGCCCCCGATGACATCCTGGCTCAGCTTCCGGAGGCTTGCATTGTGAGCTGCGAGTATGACCTGCTCCGGGACCATTCACTCTTGTACAAGAAGAGGCTGGAAGACATGGGGGTACCGGTGACCTGGCACCATATGGAAGATGGTTTCCATGGGGTGTTCAACACCCTTGGCTTCGGCTGCTTAGAATTTCCCTGCTCCTTGAGAATTTTAAATTTGATTGTCCATTTTATCAAGGGGTTGTAAGCTTCCTTCCTTCCTGCTGGAACTCTATGGCCACCCAAGCCCCATAGGACTCTGAGAGATGAAGGTGACCATGAATGGGGCACCCCTGTAGAGGTGGTTGTCCTCTTCTTGGTCTGAATTCTACAATCATCCAATGCATGTCCTTCCTAATGAATGGCGTAGAAGAGTAGAAGAAATAACTGGGGCCGGGCACCAGTGGCTCACACCTGTAATCCTAATTACTCAGGAGGCTGAGATCTGGGGATTGCAGTTCAAAGCCAGCCCAGGCAGGAACCTCCATGAGACTCTTTATCTCCAATGAACCACCAGAAAACCAGAAGTGGCGCTGTGGCTCAAGTGGTAGAGCGCTAGCCTTGAGCTGAAGAGCTCAGGGAAATGCCAAGGTCCAGACTTCAAGCCCCATGACTGACCAAAAAAAAGGGCTGGGAAGGTGGCTCAGTGGGAGATTTCTTGCCTGGCATGCATGAAGCCCTGGGTTTGATTCCTCAGTACCACATAAACAGAAAAGGCTGGAAGTGGCACTGTGGCTCAAGTGGTAGAGTGCTAGCCTTGGGCTCAGGGACAGTGCCCAGGCCCTTAGTTCAAGCCCCAAGACTAGCAAAAAAAAAAAAAAAGGAATGATTGGGAGCTGAGGGTGGGGGTATAAGACTCTGTCCACATTCTCTGTAGGGAAAATCTAAGTTGACTATCATGAGGGCCCACTGCGGAGAGTGGATCTGTGAGAAATCTACAAGGATTGCTCCCAGAGTCCTTGGCTAACGGTCAGACTCGTCTAGGTTGATTCAGGGTGTGTGATAGGAGTATTCGATTGGCTAGACCCTGAAGACACATGGATAGATGTATTATGTCCAGTCTCCAGGGGGGTCTTTCCATCATGGCTCAGGAGGTGGAGTTCTGATGTTCTGGGATGGTGGCCCAGGAGAAATCCCTCCTCTCCAGGTGTACAGCGACAGTCATCCTGCTTTTGCCCAGTCTCAGGGCTCCCAATCCTACCTGCCTGAGCTGGGAAAGACACACCGGAGGGAGCTTTCCCCCATAACGGTTGGCCCCTAGGGACACATGAAGACTAATAGGAGCTTAGGAGCCCCAAGGCCAAAGTTGAGCTTCCAACCAAGGGCTTTAAAGCAATGTAATAAGGAAGGGGAGCTTCAAGTCAGAGACCCATGAAGACTGAGGATGACCAAACTCAACCCCATCCTAAGCGGAATTTTCTAGAGAGGGCCCTGGGATATATCTCCTTAGTTGTTCTACTTAGACAGCAACTTCCATTTTTTTTTATTTTTTTCCGGTCATGGGGCCTGAACTCTGGGCCTGGGCGCTGTCCCTCAG
>NW_012270632.1:5022-6572 GCF_000151885.1 Dipodomys ordii
ACTGGCAAAAAAAAAAAAAAATACAATGAAAGACATTACTAAGCCACATGATCATCCTGAATAATTTTTTATTCAAAAAGTGGTCAGCTACAGCCTGATCTAAGTCAGGTTGAAAATGTTAAGTGCTATTTTAATTGTATTTGCTCTCTGGGTTCATTAGTTTCTTGTCTGTAGCTTTCTCCATGTCCAAATGACTTTAGAATCAGTTACTGATTGCACCTGTTTCAATGCACTACTGAGATGGCCAACTGCCACAGCTCAGGGCAGGAGAGACCCAGGCACCCCAAGCACTTTTATACTCTCAGATGGAAGTCTTTTCTCAATGGATTCCCAGGACTTCCCTACAGAGATTTGTCAGATTGCTCAGAACACTATAAGGAACAGTGAGTTGCTTTCCACATTGCTTTTTTTGGTCAATTAAGACAAAGGCCTGGGCCAGGCAAAGTAGTGGGGTATAAAATTAACCCTCAGGCTGGGAAGGTGGCTCAGTGGTAGAGTGCTTGCGTTGCATGCGTGAGGCCCTGGGTTCGATTCCTCAGTACCACATAAGCAGAAAAAGCTGGAAGTTGTGCTGTGGCTCAAGTGGTAGAGTGCTAGCCTTGAGCTGAAGAGCTGAGGGACAGCGCCCAGGCCCAGAGTTCAGGCCCCACAACTGACAAAAAAAAAAAATTAACCCTCAAAAATTAATGGCTTTTCTGAATGCCAACAATGAGAAGAGCTCAGCTGAAATCAGGAAAGCAACTCCTTTTGTAATAGCCCCACCAAAAATAAAATTCCTAGGAGTTAAGTAAAGAAGTGAAGGACCTCTATGATGAAAACTTTAAAAACCTGAAAAAGGAAATTAAAGCAGAACTTATGAAGTGGAAAAACCTCCCATGCTCCTGGATTGGGAGGATCAACATCATAAAAATGGCAATATTTCCAAAGGTTATCTATGAATTCAATGCGATACCTAACAATCTTCCAGCCTCATTCTTCAATGAAATAGAAGAAGCAATCAAAAATTTATATGGAACAATAAAAGACCCTGAATAGCAAAAACAATCCTTAACAGAAAGAACAGTGCTGAAGGAATATCAATACCAAATTTCAAAGTCTAATACAAAGCCATAGTAATCAAAACAGCTTGGTACTGGCACAAGAACAGACCTCAGGACCAATGGAATAGAACTGAAGACCCAGAAATGAACCCACAGATCAACAGCCACCTAATCTTCAATAAGGAAGCTAATAAAATAGAACTGAAGAAAGACAGACTCTTCAGTAAATGGTGTTGGCAAAATTGGTTAAACACCTGTAGAAAACTAAAGCTAGATCCTTATATATCACCCTGTGTGGAGAGCTGCGGGAGCCGCGACCAAAGACGGCGCGGCCCGGCCGCAAAAATGGTGCGGCCGCATGGCGCGGCTGCGACCAAAGATGCTACTGGCTCCCGCCTTCCGTCTTCCCAGTGAGGAGTGCTCTCTGTAAGAAAAACAACTCCTTATATGGCTATGACTTGGCTCCTAGTTTGCTTCCGTGTTTGCAACCCTATCGGTATATGCCACGTG
>NW_012270633.1:0-6873 GCF_000151885.1 Dipodomys ordii
CTCCCTCCCTCCCTCCTTCCTTCCTTCCATTCTTTTTTGCTGGTCCTGGGGCTTGAACTTGGGGCCTGGGCTGTCCCTGACCCTCTCTGTGCTCAAGGCTAGCACTCTACTACTCGAGCCACAGTACCAGTTCTGGGTTTTCTGTTTTTGTGGTATTGAGGAATGGAACTCAGAGCTTCATGCATGCTAGGCAAGCACTCTACCACTAAGCCACATTCCCAACCCTATTTTTTTGTTTTTGAGGTTGTGGTTTTTTTTAATTTTTTAAAAAAATTTTATTTTTTATTGTGAAAATACTGTACAGAGGGGTTACAATTACATGGGCAAGATAATGAGTACATTTCTTATCAAGCATTGTAGCCTCCTCCTTTGTTTCCCCTTCCAGGTTGTGGGTTATTAAAGAGTTTGCTCCTACTTGCATTCATCCTCTTTGCTCATCTTCTGCCTGCTACTGACCCAAAGGTACCTGGAATGAACTGATCATAATTTTTCTTTTTCACAGAACCCTTCTGTCTGGCAAACTATCCATCAGCCTTTCACAGTGTCATGTTTAACCCAGTGGAACCCAGGTTGTTGGCCACAGCCAATTCAAAGGAAGGAGTTGGACTCTGGGATATTCGAAAACCTCAGAGGTGAGCCCCCTTGATTCATAAAGTGTTCAAATTTTCCTTCTCCTCATTCCTCAGGTAGTGTGATTAACCAGCAAGTGTGAGAACCTGTTTGGTAGATGATCTCAATTGGTCATCGGTTAACATGTTCTGCTTCTCTGAAGCCAGGAGAATCTATTTCTAAGCAGAGAGAGAATGAATAATAAATAATTCATACTTCTTGTTGAGGGTGAGTCATACTTTTCAATGTGGACTTTAGATAGGGTCACTTCTAGGCAGTAGTCTGAAGTATAGAGAGAACTCTCTTTCTTGAGATCCTTCATTCCCCACATGCACAGGAGCTCTTGGAAACATTTGCCAAATTTATTCCTTCTTAGCTATAGGTTCTTAGTCCCAGACTGGAGAGGGTTCCTAAATGGGCTTCAGAAGAATTGTGAGCTCAAAATTATATGGAAATTATATATTATAGTTCAATACACTTTTTTAGAAATGAAATTTGTTTGCTTTTTTTCAGTTTCTCCAAAGGATTATTGACTACAACAGTATAAGATGAAGAGTTAATGTGCCATGGTGTTAGGGATCTAATTTGTTTTTCCTCTTTTCTTTTCTTTTTTTCTTTTTATTTTTTTGGTTGGCCATGGGGCTTGAACTCTGGGCCTGGGTGCTGTCCCTCAGCTCTTCAGCTCAAGGCAAGCGCTCTACCACTTGAGCTACAGCGTCACTTCCGGTTTTCTGGTGGTTTATTGGAGATAGGAGTCTCACAGTCTCTCCTGCCCGGGCTGGCTTTGAACCGCGATCCTCAGATCTCAGCCTCCTGAGTAGCTAGGATTACAAGTGTGAGCCTCCAGCGCCCAGCCTCTCCTCTTTATTAAACAAGTACTACCTAAACAGGCCAATTCTGACCTGATAATGTGAAGCATCAATGGAGAACTTTGATTTGAGGATAGAGGCAAGAAAGAGGCTCTTTGTGTTTCTTAAATTCTGAAGGAATTTTTATGGTTACCTGTAGGTAAAGCTATTCTTGCTTTAAAGAGAGCTAGCTCCTCTGGAAATTCTACAGGATATAATTTGTAAAGCAGTGTTTCAGAAGACTGTCATGGAAAGGAAAGAAGGTTATAATTTATTTCATGGGCTTATGGGCATCAGATAAAGGAAGCAGTTAAATACAGAGGATTATCTTCCTTGATTTTGTCCTGTATGGTCCAATGGGCAGTCAGAGTGGCTGGAAAAGCAGACCTGTGTAGCCCAACCCTGTTGAGCAGGACTCTCTGAGGCCCCACAGGGCAGCAGAGATTTTTTTCAGCCTTCTCTGTTGCATATAACACCTGGTTGTTGCATGTTGAGGCAGACCCCCTTAATGTGCCTTTACATTGTGTGCTTATGGAGGTTTGTATCTGTGAAGAAGATAGCAACAATTTGTAGGTTCAGCAGTAGTGTTGTCTGTTTAGGAAGCTGTTTAGGAACAACTCTTCTGACTCATCTATATCATAAAAGACAGAATTGAAGTAACTATGTTAGCCCATAGTTAGCCTAGCTAACTAGCTTTCTCCTCACTTACAGTCACAGTCAATAGCTAGCAGTTGGAGTAGGGTCCTGAGCTATCCATTGCCCAAGGAAAGCTTGAGTGAAGTGTCTTGAGAAGAGATTGTTTTAGTTCTCCCTTTTCTTCTCCAGTTTCCTTACTAGGTTCCAGCTGTGTGTCGAGGGGCCATCTTCCCCTTACCTCTTATCTTCTCACACAACTTAGTTTCATTCTTCAAAAAATTTTAAAGCACACCACATCTTCATGTCTCCTAAGTAGTAGGGGAGGGGAAGGAGGATATTTGGGAGCAATTTCAAGTCTACATGGAGGGGTGACATGCCAAGGAAGGGGTAGAGGAGGGCGCAGGCTCCTAAATGAGGATTAGTTCTATCTTCAGATTATCTCTATTTCTTAGATGATTTTGGATGTTTGTATATCAGTCTGTTTCTTCTGCCTGAGCTCTATGGTCACTGTTTCTAAAGATAACTACAGTGAGCAGTTTCTTTTTTTTTTTTTTTTTTTTGGTCCGGTCGTGGGGCCTGAACTCTGGGCCTGGGCGCTGTCCCTCAGCTCTTCAGCTCAAGGCTAGCGCTCTACCACTTGAGCCACAGTGCCACTTCCGGCTTTTTTCTTTTTTTGCTTATGTGGTGCTGAGGAATCGAACCCAGGGCCTCGAGCATGCAAGGCAAGCGCTCTACCACTGAGCCATCTTCCCAGCCCCTAGTGAACAGTTTCTTTTTTTTTTTTAATTTTTTTTTTTTGGGTCTGGTCGTGGGGCCTGAACTCTGGGCCTGAGCACTGTCCCTCAGCTCTTCAGCTCAAGGCTAGTGCTCTACCACTTGAGCCACAGCACCACTTCCGACTTTTTTCTTTTTGCTTATGTGGTGCTGAGGAATCGAACCCAGGGCCTCATGCATGCAAGGCAAGCACTCTACCACTGAGCCAACTTCCCAGCCCCTCTTTTTTTTTTTTTTTTTGTCTTTTCTTTTTTGGTACTGGGGATCGAACCCAGGACGTTGCGCTTGCTAGGCAAGCGCTTTGCCACTGAGCTACATCCCAGCCCAGTGAACAGTTTCTTACATATCTTTCTAGAACATAATTTGAGTCAGATACCAGGCTGTATATGGATCATTTAAAAATTTTACACTGAAGGAACTGTGTTATAAGACCTAATGTTCTCAAGTTTCTTTCCTAGTTATATCTGAGAGATCTTTTTATATCTTCATTTACTGGTTCATTTTACATGATGTGCTATCATTGTGGCATTCCTAAAAGAACAGAATTCTTTTTTTTTGGTCAGTTGTGGGGCTTAAACTCTGGGCCTGGGTGCTGTCCCTAAGCTCTTCAGCTAAGGCTAGTGCTCTACCACTTTTTTTTGGGGGGGGAGTGGGGGGTCCGGTTGTGGGCCTGAACTCTGGGCCTGTCCCTCAGCTCTTCAGCTCAAGGCTAGCATTCTACCACTTGAACCACAGTGCCACTTATGGCTTTTTTATTTTTTTTCTGCTTATGTGGTGCTGAGGAATCGAACCCAGGGCCTCTTGCATGCAAGGCAAGCACTCTACCACTGAGCTACCTTCCCAGCCCGTGCTCTACCATTTGAGCCATAGCACCACTTCTGGTTTTCTGGTGGGTAGTTGGAGATAAGAGTCTCACAGACTTTCCTGTCCGGGCTGGCTTTGAACCACAATCCTCAGATCTCAGCCTCCTGCGTAGCTAGGATTACAGGCATGAGCCACCAGTGTCCAGTTAGCAGAACTTTCTTGTTTCCAGTGTTGGGCCATTATAAACAATGCTGTATTGAACTTGCTGCGTACCTATTTTGGCCCACTTTTATAAAATATCTGTAGAGAATTGCTGCATCAAAGGGTATGTGTTTCAAACTTTACTTTTTTCTGTTTTGAGACAGGGTCTTGCTACAACCAGGCTGGCCTTGAATTCTTTTTTTTTTTTGGGTCCGGTCGTGGGGCCTGAACTCTGGGCCTTGGCGCTGTCCCTCAGCTCTTCAGCTCAAGGCTAGCATTCTACCACTTGAGCCACAGCACCACTTCTGGCTTTTTTCTTATGTGGTGCTGAGGAATTGAACCCAGGGCCTCAGGTATGCAAGGCAAGCACTCTACCACTGAGCCATCTTCCCAGCCCCTGGCCTTGAATTAGCCTCCTGAGTATTAGGGGGGAGAGAGAGAGAGAGAGAGAGAGGAGAGAGAGAGAGAGTGAGTGTGTGTCCACTGAGCCACCTTCTCAGCCCCTGGCCTTGAATTCTTGATTCTTCCCCCTCAGCCTCCTGAGTATTAGGGGAGAGAAAGAGAGAGAGTGTGTGTGTGTTCCAGATCAGCTTTTTCCTGGTTAATTTTCAGATGCATTCTCTCTAAGCTAGCTTCAAACCTCAATTTAAACCTGAATTTTAGCCTCCTGAGTAGCTAGGATTATAGCTGTGAGTCACGACTAGCCTGTTTTTAAATTTTTGATAAAAATTTGTCAGACTGTGATCCCACTACTAAAGACATTGTTAACTCACAAACCTATCAGTTATATTTGAAGCTATGTATTTCTCCAGTTTTTTGCTAGCACTTATACACTGTTGTTAGTCTTCTGGGAAAAAATGATGGCTTCTTGTCTTGATTCTTCTTCAATTATGACTAAGGTTTTGTGGCTTCTTGGGTAAACTATAGTTTTCAAAATCCTTATGGAAGAAAAGTCATTTCATAAGGCTAATTGGCAATCTTGACATAATCTCTTTTGGAATAAATAGAGGATGAGTACAGTTCAGTGGAGACTGGGATTTTTTTTAAAACTTCTCATGTCTTGCAAGATGCTTTGGGGGGGATCACATATGAAATATTATTGGAACCATTTTAAATTTTATATCCACTGGAGTTTGGGGATTAAATTACAGATCTTTTCTGTTTGAATTCCCTCAGTACTAGTTGATATGGAGGAGACCCTTTTGTCTTTCCTATGTAGGACTAATTATGTTGTTTTAGTACATAATTTGTCTCCCTAGCACAGTTGCCTAGAAACTAATCCAGATCTTGGGTAAGGTCTGAGTCTCTTGGGGAGACAAATCTCTTAGGAGGACAAGATCTATTTCAGGAATATTTAAATGTAGGAAGAGCTTTTAGAGGATTTATTCCCTTATAATTGCAGATAGAATTGTGTGTGCTGGGGCTGGGAAGGTGGCTCAGAGGTAGAGTGTTTGCCTTGCATGCATGAGTCTCTGGGTTCAATTTCTCAGCACCACATAAGCAGAAGAAGCCAGAAATGGTGTTGTGGATCAAGTGGTAGAGTACTTGCCTTGAGCTGAAGAGCTGAGGGACAGTGCCCAGGCCCAGAGTTCAGGCCTGATGACTGGGGGGAAAAAAAAAAGAATTGTGTGTGCTCATGTATCTGAGTAAATATATGTAGCAGTTTTTTTTTCCCCCAGAGGTTTTATAGAGTCCCTTGATTCCAAAAGGGTAAGAGTATTTGGTGATCTGAAGATTCTAGGTTTAGAGCTATTTGTGATTTCCTTAAAAGGTTTATAGGTGACTTAAAGCTTATAATATGCATGGACTTCTGAGTGAATTCAGAGTCTACTACTGGCCTCCTAGGAAACACTTATCTCTTTGGAGCATGAGGGGCTTCCCACCAAACGCTTTTCTTTTTTTAACTCAACATATAATTCAATTCTTGAGTATTTTTTTCTTCCCTATTTCAAACCTAAGCTATATTGTTGTACATTATTTTAGCTTGGAAGCTTGTAGATTTATGAACAGCTGAGCTTCAGCTGATGAGAAGGCTGGCTAGAAGAAAAATGTTAGCAGATAGGAGTTCTCCTGTCATCTGATCTAATTTCCTCATTGAACAGATTAAGAAATGAGCCTGGGGGGGGAGGATGTTTGTGGGAAAAAAAAAAAGAAATGAGCCTAGCAAGGTAAGGGAGTCAGATGAACTTCATGGCTTACAATGTAGGATGAGAAACTACAACCTAAGTATAAATCAGTAGCTATGTGATGGTGAGCAAGTTCTTTCACTTCTCATTATTAAGATAATGGCAATAATATGAGTAATTACCTTATTAAATCCTATGACAGTTCTATAAAGTAAAGTTTATTAGTTTTATTTTTAGTTTTTAATTTTATAGTATTTTTATTTTAATGATAAAGATACTAAGGTATAGTGAGGTGAAATAAGTTGGTTAATTCTTGCCTTTTTTCTAAATCAAATAAGGTCCCTGAATATTTTAGTTTTCTTTTACCTAGGTCTCCTCATAGAAAGAAAAAAAAAAGAGAAAGAGACCCAAAGTGTATGAAATTAAAAAAGGAAAGAATTTTCCCAGAATTTTTGTCATATTTTCCCCAGTACAAACTTGTCCATCTAAATAAAGACTGCTTCCTTTATTTAGACTGTCCATCCCTAAATGTTAACACCTTTCACTGTCTCACGGTCCATTCACTGACTTCATGCTAGATTACCATTTTCTTGTTTTTCTCCCTAGAAACTCACATGTTGTATTTATATTGCTGTGAAGTTTTAGAACAGAAGTTACACACCAGTTGCCCATGAACCATATTAAACCCACAGCAGTACTTCGGTTTACATGATATAATACAGTTTAGAAAATTACACAGAAAAACTGTAATCTTATCATCTCTTGAAAAAGTCAAAAGAGGGCTGGGAAGGTGGCTCAGTGGTAGAGCGCTTGCCTTGCATGCATGAGGCCCTGGGTTCGATTCCTCAGCACCACATAAGCAAAAAGAAAAAAGC
>NW_012270634.1:0-1269 GCF_000151885.1 Dipodomys ordii
AACTATAGCTGCTGGGGCAAGGGATGATGGTTTAATGGGTCTAGTGTTTCTGTTTGGGATCATGAAGAGAATCCAATGATAAATGGGGGTAAAAGTATAAAACATTGTGTACTTAACTCTACTAAACTATACACTTAAAAACTGTTAAACTGCTAAGGGAAGGGGTGAGATTGAATGTACAAGAAATGTACTCTTTACCTGACTTAGGTTATGGTACCCCTCTGTACATCACCTTTATAATAACAATTAACAAATTAAAAAATGTTAAAATGGCCAATTACATTACATTACAAACAATTTACATTGTCTTACCACAATAAAAATAAACTAGGTATGGTGCACATGCCTGTAATCCCGCACTTGGGAGAGAGGCAAAAGGATCGAAAGTGTGAGGCCAGCTCAGGTTACAAAGCAAGAAGACCCTGCTTTAAAAAAAAAAAAAAAAGTGGGGCTGAGAAGGTGGCTCAGTGGTAGAGCATTTGCCTTGCATGCCTGAGGCCCTGGGTTCGATTCCTCAGCACCACATAAGCAGAAAAAGTGGAAATGGTGCTGTGGCTCAAGTGGTAGAGCACTAGCCTCGAGCTGAAGGGCTGAGGGACAGTGCCCAGGCCCAGAGTTCAGGCCCCACGACTGGACCCAAAAAAAAAACAAAAAAACAAATTAACAACATATATCAAGTACCTTTAAAAAAATCCTAGCTACTGGGAGAAAGCTAAGGAAGGCCTGACACCATCCAAGAAGAACTGTATTCATTACCTGAGTTATGAAATTGTAACTCCTCTGTACAACTCCTTAATAACAATAAAATAATATAAAGTTTAAAAAATCTCAGCTATGGAAGTGGCACTGTGGCTAAAGCGGTAGAGTACTTGTCTTCAGCTGAAGAGCACAGAGACAGCACCCAGGCCTAGAATTCAAGCCCCATGGCCAACAAAAATAAAAAATAATCTCAGCTATTTTGCCTTGATTTAGCCACTCTTAGGTTAGTGTAACCTCAATGAAAATTTAATATAGATGTGTAAAATGCAGTTTGTCAGAGAAATTGTAACGAGAAAAACAGTAAAAAAAAAAAATTACATAATAGCCTGTAGGGGCAGTATCTTCGGTTCATTCACTATTGTGTTTCAGGGAGGATTTAAAATGACTCCTATGATGACATATTACACAACCATAAATAATGTTTAAAAACCTGTTTAAAGAGCTAGGAAGTTGGGGGCTAGGAAGGTGGCTCAGTGGTAGAGCGCTTGCCTTGCATGCCTGAAGCCCTGG
>NW_012270634.1:2986-4670 GCF_000151885.1 Dipodomys ordii
AGCTGGAAGTGGCGCTGTGGCTCAAGTGGTAGAGCGCTAGCCTTGAGCTGAAGAGCTGAGGGACAGCGCCCGGACCCAGAGTTCAGGCCCTACGACCGGACCCAAAAAAAAAAAAAAAAGTGAAACCATGGCTCAAGTGTTAGAATGATAACCTTGAGCAAAGAAAAAGCTCAGAGATAGTGCCCAGACCCTGAGTTCAAGGCCCAGGACTGGTAAAAAAAAAAATGTAGGCAGAAATTATTCAACAAATCCTTCTATGTACACTAAAGAATGAATAGGATGGAAGTGGCGCTGTAGCTCAAGTGGTAGAGCGCTAGCCTTGAGCTGAAGAGTGCAGGGACAGCGCCCAGGCCCAGAGTTCAAGCCCCACAACCGACAAAAAAAAAAAGAATGAATATGAGGGCTGGGAAGGTGGCTCAGTGGTTAAAGCACTTGCCTTGCTATGCCTGAGGCCCTGGGTTCGATTCCTCAGCACAATATAAGCAAAAAGAAAAAAGCCGGAAGTGGTGCTGTGGCTCAAGTGGTAGAGCGCTAGCCTTGAGCTGAAGAGCTGAGGAACAGTGCCCAGGCCCAGAGCTCAGGCCCCATGACCGGACCCCCCCCCAAAAAAAAAGAATGAATATGAACTAGCCATAGTTACCATTCTGGCGCCCACTAGCTCCCAGGAACCTCAAAACAAAGTGCCAGACAGACGAGCATTTCAAACCCACAGCCTACATGCAGCAAGGCAGGCACCTGTGCATTTGCAAGCTCTCCTCAGTCATAAGGGCCCACAGAGGCAGCACTTCACCTCAAGAAACAACGTCAGTGCCAGAGTCCTGAATGAACCAGCCAAGACACTTCAGGTTCAGTACTAGCCAGGCTATATGCCAAACCACAAATCTGAAGTATATACAGAACCAACTACAGGAAATCAAATCATCTGGATTAAGGCATCAGGGCTACAATGGACCTGCAATAAAGGAATGAGAGAAAGGAAACATTCATAATCCAGCTTGGTGCTGGTGGCTCCTACCTGTAATCCTAACTACATAGGAGGCTGAGCCATAAGGACCATGATTCAAAGCCAGGAAAGTCCATGAGACTCTTGTTTCCAATTAACTACCAAAAAACCATAAGTGGAGCTGTGGTTCAAGTGGTTGGGCACTAGCCTTAAGCACAAAAGCTCAGTGCCCAGACCCTGAGTTCAAGCCTCTGAACCAGTAAACACACAAAGATCTATTTATCACATAGAAAAGTAAGCAAGTTGGATGCCCATGGCTCACATCTGTAATCCTAGCTACTCAGGAGACTCAGGAGACTGAGATCTGAGGATCCCTGTTCAAAGCCAGCTGGGGCAGAAAAGTCCATGAGACTCTCATCTCCAATAAACCACTCAGAAACAGGAAGTAGTGCTGTGGCTCAAGTGTTAGGGTGCTAGCCTTGAGCACAAAGAGGCTCAGGGGCAGTGTGTAGGCCCTGAGTCAAGCCCCACAATCAACAACAACCAAAAGTAACCATATAGAAAATAATTTTTTTTTTTGGTAGGTCGTGGGGCTTGAACTCTGGGCTTGGGCGCTGTCCCTCAGCTCTTCAGCTCAAGGCGAGTGCTCTACCACTTGAGCCACAGCGCCATTTCCGGTTTTCTAGTGGTTTATTGGAGATAAGAGTCTCACGGACTTTCCTGCCCAGGCTGGCTTTGAAC
>NW_012270635.1:0-2382 GCF_000151885.1 Dipodomys ordii
CTCAAGGCTAGCACTCTACCACTTGAGCCACAGCGCCACTTCCAGCTTTTTTCTTTTTGCTTATGTGGTGCTGAAGAATCGAACCCAGGGCCTCATGCATGCAAGGCAAGCACTCTACCACTGAGCCAACTTCTCATCCCCAAATAGCAGCTTCTATGGTTAGTAGCTAACTGGGAGCTTTCCTTTTGTTATTTTTTTGTCGGTTGTGGGGCTTGAACTCTGGTCCTGGGCGCTGTCCCTCAGCTCTTCAGCTCAAGGCTAAAAAAAAAAAAAAACAGCAGGTACCCCATTTTCTATCTCTTAACTTCAACAGCAAAGGCTTTGACATCTGAGTCAAAGAGGTAAGATGTTTTTTTCCCGAGGACAGAACAAACACAAGGCATCTGATCTGTGTTCTAATCCCCAAGCCCTCAGTTTCCACCTAACTTGGAGTGATTCACCTAACAAAAAGTACATTGTCAAAAATACTGTGAACTCCCCTTACCTGTACAGCCAAGAGCATCTGGTAAAAATATAGTTTGCATGTGGCTTCTCTCAGGCGTTTATTCCCTACCACCCTGTCAAACAGCTCTCCTCCTTCCATCCTGAAACACACAGGGACAAAGCAGGCCATTTATTCCTGGAAGAAAATTCCCTCAGACGGGAATTAACATACAAGTAAAAGCAGTCATGGAGGCAAGCAAATGGGGCTGGGGATGAAGCTCAGTGGTAGAGCACTTGCCTGACATGCAGGAGGCCCTGGGTTCCATCCCAACATTGTTGACTATGGAATCTTAGTGGTCAATCTGTATGGTTAAAGCAGATTACCATTTGCCAGACAGAAACAAAGCATTCCCTGCTTGTCACAACAGCCACTCCCAGAAACTCTGCAGATTCATGCAGAACAGACATTAAGATGGGTCACTTCCAGGAATGAAGCAGGAAGCTATCGTGGTGACACCAAATACAAAGGGACATATGACACCATCATTATGACCATTATTCACTACATTTAATGCTAAAAAAATGCAACTAAGTGATGTGCCTGTGTGCGCTCAGCTCACCATGAGCTGAGATGGAGTTTGAAGCCAGGCCCGAGACACAAGTACTAGAATTCCTTTCGACCTGCCTCTGGAAACAGTAGAGGGCTTTTAGAATTGGTATTAACTTTCCCTCCCCCATACTTTCTCTTTCTCTTTTCCCCCATTTGTGGGCCTAAGCACTACAGAAATAGACAATGAGTGGCCCCTGCATGAAAAAGGAGTAAGCCTGTATTCAATTCTTTCCTGGCTTCTAAGCACTTACATAGAGACATAAATTCAAAACGCCAGCTACTTACAACTCCAAAACAATGTAATAATCTTCAGCATCAAAAAAGTTTTTAATCTTGATGATGCATGGCTAAAACAGAAAAGAAAGGAGGGAAAATAGTGAGAAACTCCAGAAGAAAAAACCCACAAAAACCACAGCATTTAAGACATAAGCCCAGAGGGGATCAGGAAGGCCAAGATCAAGTATTTGGCCCTTGGTTTCCAGAAGCTTTAAAGCTGAAGCACAGCAGAAAGCAAGTGGAAGTCTAGCTGGAGCCTGGATAAGAACACAGGAGAAACATTCCACCACACCATGTCAGTGAGGGGCAACCTCCTATTTTGTTTTGTTTTTGGGGGGGGGGTCCGGTCGTGGGGCCTGAACTCTGGGCCTGGGCACTGTCCCTCAGCTCTTCAGCTCAAGGCTAGTGCTCTACCACTTGAGCCACAGCGCCACTTCTGGCTTTTTTCTTATGTGGTGCTGAGGAATCAAACCCAGGGCCTGGAGCATGCAAGGCAAGTGCTCTACCACTGAGCCACCTTCCCAGCCCCAACCTCCTATTTTGTACACAGAAGTCCTATCAAGTAATGAAAGCTGAATGTAGCCAGAGCTGGCCTTGAACTCATGATCCTCACCTCCACCTCGGCAGTGCTGGGAATACAGGCATGCACCATCACATCCAGCTAAGTTTTCATTCTGAAGTTGGGTGACAAGTTCAAAGCTCTGCTTTATATCAGTATGCTTTATAATTTACATTTGTCATGTATCCTTTTGCATGTGTCAGGTGTTATATAATTTTTAAAATACTTAAAAGAAGGGATGGTGTCAGGTGCTAGTGGCTCAGCCTGTAATCCTAGCTACTCAGGAAGGTGGTATCTGAGGATGAAGATTCAAAGCCAGTTTAGGCAGAAAACTCTGTGAGATTTGTCTCTTTAATCCATCACCAAAAGCCAGAAGTGGAGCTGCAATCAAGTGGTAGAGTGCCAATATTGAGGAAAAAAGCTAAGACTTAGGACCGGCATAGGAAGGAAAGAAGAAAGGAAGGAAAGAAGGAAGGAAGGAAGGAAGGAAGGAAGGAAGGAAGGAAGGAAGGAA
>NW_012270635.1:6657-6981 GCF_000151885.1 Dipodomys ordii
CGGAACCCATGGCAAGCTACTTTGGAAAAGTTAACAAGCCCAGGCAGAAAAGTTTGGGAGACTCTTTATCTCCAATTAATTATACACACACACACACACACACAAAGCCAGAAGTGGAGATGTGGCTCAAGTGATAGAAGGCCAGACTTCTACTCAGCCAGTACTGAGTTCAAGACCCATCACCATCACCAAAAAAGATAGAGATGAAAACCCTAGACAAAAAGGAGCTTAATTAAGCCAGGCGCTGGTGGCTCACGCCTGTAATCCTAGCTACTCAGGAGGCTGAGATCTGAGGATCGCGGTTCAAAGCCAGCCCGGGCAGGA
>NW_012270636.1:0-1289 GCF_000151885.1 Dipodomys ordii
AGCGGTAGAGCGCTAGCCTTGAGCTGAAGAGCTGAGGGACAGTGCCCAGGCCCAGAGTTCGGGCCCCACGACCGGACCCAAAAAAAAAAAAAAAAGAGTCTCACTGATGCTGGGAAGGTGGCTCAGTGGTAGAGTGCTTGCCTTGCATGCATGAGGCTCTGGGTTTGATTCCTCAGCACCACATAAGCAGAAAAAGTCGGAAGTGGTGCTGTGGCTCAAGTGGTAGAGTGCTTGCCTTGAGCTGAAGAGCTGAGGGACAGTGCCCAAGCCCAGGGTTCAAGCTCCACGACCGATCAAAAAAAAAAAAGTGGTATAGTGCTAGCCTTGAGAAAAAGTGCTCAGAGGGGCTGGGAAAGTGGCTCAGTGGTAGAGCACTTGCCTTGCATGCCTGAGGCCCTGGGTTTGATTCCTCAGCACCACATAAGCAAAAAGAAAAAGCCGGAAGTGGTGCTGTGGCTCCAGTGGTAGAGCGCTAGCCTTGAGCTGAAGAGCTGAGGGACAGCGCCCAGGCCCAGAGTTTAGGACCCGTGACCGGACCCAAAAAAAAATAAAAGAGAAAAAGTGCTCAGAGACAGTGCCTAGGTCCCCCTCCCCCCAAAAAAAAGAGTCTCACTGACTTTCCTGCCAGGACTGGCTTTGAACTGCAATCCTTAGATCTCAGCCTCCTGAGTAGCTAGCTACAGTCATGAGCCATCAGTGTCTAGCAGGATAAATATTTTAAATGGCATTGTACACACTATTAATATACAGGTATCATCAGATACTGCATTTGGAAAACTCATAAATGTCACTGGTAATGGCCAAGCAAGACTTCTCCCACACCTTTTTCTATCAAACAATTCTAATTTAAGGACTTAATCCCAAAGATGTACCCACAAGTGAATGAAACGATGTGAAAGCCCAAAGATTAGAAACAGTCTGAATACTCTTCAGTAGACGTACTGGATAACGGTACAGTCCACACCGAGTTTTGGAAGAGGTTGATTAATATGGAAAAGTTCTCATGCCTGTAATCCTGTAACACATTGTAACAGATGCGTTACGGTAGCGGCGGGAGAAGGGCAAGGTGTAGAAGAGAACGCTATTGTGTATGTAAAAGCAAGGAAAAAAAGAAAAGAAGAAAAGAAAAAGCAAGTATTTATCTATATGTAAAAAATAAAATAGACATCCGTTTAGAAACTGTATAACCTTGGGGCTGGGAAGATGGCTCAGTGGTAGAGCGCTTGCCTTGCATGCTCGAGGCCCTGGGTTCGATTCCTCAGCACCACATAAGCAAAAAGAAAAAAGCC
>NW_012270636.1:9624-12214 GCF_000151885.1 Dipodomys ordii
GCTCTACCACTTGAGCTTCAGCGCCACTTCCGGTTTTCTGGTGGTTTATTGGAGATAGGAGTCTCACGGTCTCTCCTGCCCGGGCTGGCTTTGAACCTCGATCCTCAGATCTCAGCCTCCTGAGTAGCTAGGATTACAGGCGTGAGCCACCAGCGCCCGGCTTCCTACAGTAAACCTTTCAACATCCTGATTGATGCTCCTAGCCTCCTGTGAGTGCCAGTACTGGGACTATGAGACATTTTCCAGAAGAGAAAATGGAGGTTTAAATAGGTTTAAGGAATCAGTGTCAGGGGTGTAAATCAGCCTCCAGCTTGAAGAGCTTGAGTATGAGAGCCCCAAGCTGAGCTGTGAGACCCAAAAGGATTGGGAGTTTGGACAGTCCTTTCCCAACATATTCTCAGAACAAGGAGAGTTTCCTGAATAGGTCAATCAATCCTGGCTTGATAGGAATTCAGATTTCTATCCTGGATATAGGCTAAATAGACCCCAAACTTTCTGGGAGCTTTGGGGATAGACAAAAACCTATTCAAATTGTAGTCATTTACTGCTTACCTCTACTTCCTACGATAAGGAAGTCATTTATCACCTGAATAAGATGTATCACATGATTGGTGCTTGTGACTTCAATATTGTTACCTCATAAAAAGGACCTTGGACACCTGAAACTAGCAAAGGCTTCAGGCCCCTGGTGCCCCAAACCTCAGTTCACCATTTGGTCTCTGTTATTGTCTTGTCCTCGGTCACAGTAGGTTGTGACACTTGAGCCCATGTAAGGAGACTGGGGATGATCAGATTATGGGGGTTGTGCGCTGAGATCTTAGATGTTGGGGACAGAAGAAAAAGGCAAAGACTAGCATTGTTTCTCCATGGTGGTCTGAGACGGATTGTACAGTAACTCCCCCTTCCTCCTAGGGTTTGGCCCTTGCTGCCTAACCAGTCACTTGTACCCATAAAATATTGGCAATCAAGCTGGGTGTCAGTGGCTCACACCTGTAATCCTAGCTAATCAGAAGACTAAGATCTAATGATCACAGTTTGAAGGCAGTCTGGGCAGGAAAGTTGGTGAGATTCTTTTTTGTTTTTGTGGTTCATGGAGCCTGAACTCTGGGCCTGGGCACTGTCCCTGTCCTCTTCATCTCAAGGCTAGTGCTCTACCACTTGAGTCACAGCAACACTTCTGACTTTTTCTGTTTATGTTGTGCTGAGGAATTGAACCCAGGGCCTCACATATGCAAGGCAAGCACTCTACCACTGAGCCACCATCAGCCCTGGTGAGATTCTTATCTCCAATGAACCATCAGAAAATCAGAAGTAGAGCTGTGGCTCAAAGTGGCAGAGCAAGCTAGGCAGTGGTGGCTCACGCCTGTAATCCTAGCTACTTAGGAGGCTGAGATCTGAAGATTGTGGTTCAAAGCCAGCCTGGGCAGTAAAGTCCATAAAACTCTTATCTCCAATTAACCACCAGAAAACTGGAAATGGCACTGTGGCTCAACTGATAGAGTGTTTGCCTTGAGCTGAAAAACTCAGGAACAGCACCCAGGCCCAGAGTTTAAGCCCCACAACTGACAAAAAAAAATTGTTTTTATTTAAAACAAACAAACATTGGCATTCACCTGTTATTACCTCTTGGTTTGGGCAGTGATTGGGCTCAGATAGGCAGTTTTAGTCACATGGCAGCTAGGCTGGACTCATCTTGAAGATCTCTTTTGTTGTTGGTGGTGGTGGTTGTGGGACTTCAACTCAGGGCCTAGGCACTATTACTGAGCTCTTTTTGCTCAAGGCTAGAATTCTATTACTTTTTTTTGTGTGTGTGTCTGTTATGGTGCTTGAACTCGGCTTGGGCGCTGTCCCTGCACTCTTCAGCTCAAGGCAAGCGCTCTCCCGCTTGAGCCACAGCACCACTTCCAGTTTTCCAGTGGTTTATTGGAGATAAGAGTCTCATGGACTTTTCTGCCTGCGCTGGCTTTGAACCGTGATCCTCAGATCTCAGCCTCCTGAGTAGCTAGGATTACAGGTGTGAGCCACCAGTGCCTGGCCAAATTCTATCATTTTTGAGCCACAGCACCACTTCTGGTTTTCTGGTGGTTAATTGGAGATAAGAGTCTCTTGGACTACCTTTGAACTGCAATGCTCAGGTCTCAGCGTCCTGAGTAGCTAGGATTACAGGGTGAGCCAATGATTTGGTCTCCTCATTTTTGTGTCTACACTTGGTCATTTTGTCAACTGGGACCTCAGCTGGTACCATCAGCAGGAAACCTACACATGAGCTCTCCTGTGGCTTGAGTTTCTTCATATCATGGTGGCTGAGTTCCAATAGTGAGTGTCCTGAGAGAGCCAGGCAGAGGCTGTATCACTTTTTATGATCTAGCCTTGGAAGTCACATGGGGGAAATTTGTTATTGTTATTATTATTATCATTTGGTGATTATGTCACCAAGAATGATTGAGGGTTTCCCTCAGCTTCCCAGTGTTCACACAAAAATCACAGGTCCTGAGGCTGGGAAGGTGGCTCAGTGGTAGAGCGCTTGCCTTGCATGCATGAGGCCCTGGGTTTGATTCCTCAGCACCACATAAGCAAAAAGAAAAAAGCT
>NW_012270637.1:0-988 GCF_000151885.1 Dipodomys ordii
GATTATTTCTTTGTTGCTTTGTATGTCCCTCCCCCACAGTATAACCCCTGCTTTCACTGTATTTGATGTCGATATAATTTGTGGAGGGGAAGGGGGAAAACAAGTTACTTAAATAAGGATATAGGTGGACCCTTTGCAACAATGACAAGTACAAGTTGTCATGTCGAAAACCAACTTTACAACTTTGGTGGGGGGGGAAGGATTTGGTGGGGGGGTGAGGGAGGCTGGGAAGGGATGGGAAGGAGAAACAAAGCAGGCTACAATGCTTGATAAGAAATGTACTCATTATCTTGCCCATGTAATTGTAACCCCTCTGTACAGTATTTTCACAAAAATAAATAAATAAATAAATAATGTAATGTTAAAAAAAAGAAAATGTAGTATATACACAATGGAATTCTATGCCTCCATCAGAAAGAATGACATTGCCCCATTTGTTAGGAAATGGAAAGACTTGGAAAAAATTATATTAAGTGAAGTAAGCCAGGCCCAAAGAAACATAGGTCCCATAGTTTCCCTTATTTGCAATATTTAGTATATGTCTGAGTCAAACAGTAAAGGTCAGATAAGGTGATGTTAGGGAAATGAACCCTAAGATAATATGCTCAAAATTTTTTTCTTTCATGCGATTTTTTCTAACACATTTATAAGATTATTTCTTTGTTGCTTTGTATGTCCCTCCCCCAAGGTATAACCCCTGCTTTCACTGTATTTGATGTCGGTATAATTTGTGGAGGGGAAGGGGAAAAACAAATCTTTTAAATAGGGATAGAGGTGGACCCATTGCAACAATGAGATGTACAAGTCGTTATGTCCAAAACGAACTTTACAACTTTGGTGCAGGGTGGCAGGGGAGCGGAGAGGATTGGGTTGGGGGGCGCGGGGGTGTGTGAATGGGAAGGGATTGGAAGGGGAAACAAAGGAGGAGGCTACAATGCTTGATAAGAAATGTACTCATTATCTTGCCCATGTAATTGTAACCCCTCTG
>NW_012270637.1:3198-4454 GCF_000151885.1 Dipodomys ordii
CCTTGAGCAAAACAGCTCAGTGACAGCATCCAGGAACTCAGTTCAAGCCCCAGTACCGTCCCCACTCCCCAACAAACATTATGAATTTGATATTAAATCTATGAAATCTTTGCTTGTTCCTCCTCTGTGTTTGTTTTTGATTCATATGCATACCTAAAGAACATCATTTTGGATTATTATATGGGCTGTACTTCTATTATGAAATCCTGTTCCTAATATTGTTAGGATTCCTTTGCTGTCCAGGTTGTTGTGAGCATTCCAGTTATATTATCCTTCATCCTATTGGCTTAGTTGGGGACAAAGCAGTGTGTCAACCCTCTCCATTATATCCCTCTGATTAGTTCTGTGTGTATAACCGAATTTTGGCTTAGTTTTCTAGTTGGTTGTATCCACCCACAAGAAGCAAGATCTAGACCATATGTTCTTCATTTGTTGATAAGAATATTAGATTTAGGGGAATCAAATTCTCTTAACGTATTGATCCATCCATCCAAGAAGATTAAAATGCTCCAGTATAGTATAATCTTTTCCCTTGATTCCCAAGTACTTTATATCCACTTCTATTAGCACGTCTTTATTTTTAGTTTTCACAACTGTGTTAGTCAGTTTTCTGTTATTATGACAAAGTACCTGAGAAACTCAACTTAAAAAGAAAAAAAATCATTTTGGCTCATGGTATCAGAGGTTCAGTCTATGGTTGTGTGGGAGAATATCATGGCAGGGAGAGGATGATGAGCATAATTGCCTATATCATGGAAACCAGGAAGGAGGGGAGGGAGAGGGAGAGGGAGGCAGAGGGTGAGACAAATAAATATCCCTTAAGCCTTTTCTAGATATTAGGCAGAGTAATTACAACTTTTTATCTTTTGGTGGTGAGGTGATTGAACTCAAGGCCTGGACCCTGTCCCTGAGCTCTTTTGTTCAAGGCTAGCTAGCCTCTACCACTTTGAGCCACAGTGCTACTTCCGGTTTTCTGGTGGTTAATTGGAGATAAGAGTCTCATGGACTTTCCAGCCCAGGATGGCTTTGAACCTCGATTCTTGGATCTTAACCTCCTGAGTAGATTAATAGGCATAAGCCACCAGTGCCTGGCCTCAACTTTTTTTTGTATTTGCTGTACTTCTACCTTTTATTTTCATCTAAGGAAGTATTTCATTACTTTTTTTTTTTGTCGGTCGTGGGGCTTGAACTCTGGGCCTGGGCGCTGTCCCTCAGCTCTTCAGCTCAAGGCGAGCGCTCTACCACTTGAGCTACAG
>NW_012270638.1:0-473 GCF_000151885.1 Dipodomys ordii
GCCGGAAGTGGCACTGTGGCTCAAGTGGTAGAGCGCTAGCCTTGAGCTGAAGAGCTGAAGGACAGCGCCCAGGCCCAGAGTTCAGGCCCCACGACTGGATCCCCCCCAAAAAAATACATATATATATATATATATGAAATTCTTTTAGACTAGCAAATATGAGTGTGAGAATCATTATAGGTCAGACAGAATCATTACAAAGCAGTTGTTCTCAGCCAATGAATGGCCTGTACCCAGAAGTCATTTAGCAACTGTGGATATGCTATGTGCATGTACTGGGCAGACATGTCTAGAGGGATGCTGATGTCCTGGTTGCATCCTACAATGGACGGGACAAGGCTCCACAGCAAAGAACTGTGCAGCCCAAAATGAGTGGATATACAAAAACCTGTTGTCCATCAATGAGGGTCACTTGACACTGCATGTGTAAATATGAAAGCAGAAATCACAAGCCAGGATGGTCCACAGGAAGA
>NW_012270638.1:2663-5789 GCF_000151885.1 Dipodomys ordii
TTCAGCTCAAGGCTAGCACTCTACCACTTGAGCCACAGTGCCACTTCTGGCTTTTTTCTTTTTGCTTATGTGGTGCTGAGGAATTGAACCCAGGGCTTCATGCATGCAAGGCAAGCACTCTACCACTGACCACCTTCCCAGCCCTCACTACATGATTTTAGAAGCTGTTGTTTACAAAGTAGAGAATCTATCCCTCATTGAGGTAAAGCACTTTCCCATGCTAGCTGGTCATGAGCACTAAGAGACAATAAGAGAAGAAAAAAAAAAGAGGAAAAAAGCAGGCCTTACCCATATTGAATTATTTACCGCACAACTGAGAGTTTCTGTCATGCTACATTTTGAGGGCAAATTAAGCTGCTGTTTCTGAAATATCCTATTGCTTTCTCCCAGTTTCAGTACCTTTGCTTTTCTATTAATAACTGTAGGTATGCAGGATGTGTTTGGGTTTGAATTAGAGTCCTGGCTTAGTCACTGCCTTTTCTAGACATTTCTATACCCTTTCTCTTCTCTAAACTCTTTTCTAGAATTCTGGGCAGTTTCCAAAGGAAAGTAAAGGCAGTGATTTTTTTAAATCTACAAGTGTCAACCAAAAATATGAATACATACTTTTTCTGGAGACTGATACATATTGAAAATGTTGATAATTTTAACTCCATTGCATTTTTCAGAGTTCTCAATCATAATCCTCTAACAACTGTTGAAGATTCCTATCTTTTTAAATTGCCTGCATTAAAATATCTGTAAGTATTTAAAAAATCTTACAAATCTTGAGATCATTTCTGTTATTCTTGATTAGTTTCTTCAAAGGTTAAATAGTTTTCAGTGCGCCTAAGAAAGTCATTTTTATTTTCTTTTCTGGTGCTGATTTTAGGGCTTGAACTCAGGGCTGTCCCAGAGCTGCTTTTGCTCAAGGCTATCACTCTACAATGTGACCCACAGCTCCACTTCCAGATTTTTACTGTTATTATTATTATTTTGTAGTTTAGTGAAGATAATAGTCTCACACAATTTCCTGCCCAGGCTGGCTTCCAACCCTGATTCTCAGATCTCAGCTTCTGAGTAACTCAGATTATGGGCATGGGCCACCAGCACTCAGCTTGAGAGTCATACTTTTAGTTAATAGGGAATTGAATGAAATGCTCTTGGTAAAGGAAAGAACTAAGAAAGTATTTATAAAGGACAGAACAGCCCGAAGGATGAACACTTGTAGCACCATCACTTTTCCCAGAAGACAAAGAGGAATAAATGGTACATTGTTTTATGAAAAGAAACAAAAGTAAAGGGATAGTGAATGTATTTTGAGAATGCCTAACATAATGGTAAGAAAAAAAAAGATAATTGATTCTAAAACACAACAAAATCCTTAATTTGATGATGTAAAAAAGAATAACCTGGCTGGCTGGGAGGGTTCCGCCTCTAACACGTGCTGCGGGCCATGGATTCAGTGGTCCTTGGAGATGTGACTGTGGACTTCACCCTGGAGGAGTGGGTGCTCCTGAACACTTCCCAGAAGAAGCTCTACAAGGAGGTGATGCTAGAAACTTTCCAGAGCTTGGCCTTTGTAGGAGAAAAATGGGAAGATCAGAACATTAAGGACTGGTATAAAAGCCAGGGGCCCAATCCAAGGCACATGTAATATCAAGAGTGCAATACAAAAGGCCCAAGGACAATGAAGGAACACATTCCCCCATTAACACCAACAACAATGCTCTTTTAACATGTGCCTGTTGGATGGGATGAGGGTTTAAGTTCACCACTGAAAAAAGTAACGCAGTGAATCTCATCAGAGCCATACAATCTAGTTGTTAAATGAATGTTTATAATGCTTCAAACAGTTTAAAGCTCAAGTTTGATACAAAAACATGGAACGCTTCACGAATTTGTGTGTCATCTTGTGCTGGGGCCACGCTAATCTTCTCTGTATCGTTCCAATTTTAGTATATGTGCTGCCGAAGCGAGCACTAATTCTGTGTTTATGAAGTAACCCAAGTCTCCTACATTGTATTTTTGCATTAAATCAGTTTACAAATTTTTAATTTACGTCTAGATGTTAGTTACATCTGTGGTTGACTTAAGTGTATTTCTTTTGTTTAAATTATTAAATGATGTTAAAACTGAAAAAAAAAAAGAATAACCTAAGTCTTTTCAATGAGAAAGAACACTGTCAATTATTTTCAGTGACACTGGAGCTGACTCATGCTCTTGAAGGATTTTTTTTCTTACTTTCAAGTATTTTACCTGTGAGTGAAAACTGATCAGTGTCCATATTGTTCATTGCAAAGATACACAGTATGCATCAATACACTGCTGGTCAGTGAGTTAATGTATGTACACCTCAAGTTCTCCTGCATGCTTTTTCTTCTAGAAAGCTACTGCTTACCAAAAAGAAACTTCAGCAATACAGGAAAAACTATTTTCCCAATAAATTTACAAAAACCTAAGATTCCCAATGAAATCAAGATTACCTTCCCACTACCACCACCTCAATATAATCACATGCTTCTTGGAACACTAATATTCACACCCTAAGAATACATTTACTTTCAACAATGAGGGTGATTCTTTAAAAACAAACTTTAGTGTGGTAAATGTAACATGGATTTCTGTAGTAAGTGTGTGCAGTAGGCAGCTAATACTGGATTTAATATTATTTTAAATGTGTTTTCTTAGCAGTAAATGTAAGTCTACACATTCACAAGTCTACACATTCACAGAATAAATACTATGATTATGCACAATATGTTATAACAAACTAGCTTCAAAAAAACAAAAGCTTCAACATCTTAATAAAAATTCTAATCAGAATAAAATGTGACTCTACAACAGTCAAAACAATAGCACAGTTAGAATCTCCCAACCAAAACGAGTATCACCACTGAAATGAACAATTTCCAATATGTTCATATTTTAATTCACATTTTAAAAAATATGTTCCACAACGTTGTGAACCATGAGGAATCTTTTTTTTTAAAGAATGTATATTCTGTTGTTGTTAAGTAAATTTTTATTTGTTTTTTTTTTGGGGGGGGGACCGGTCGTGGGGCCTGAACTCTGGGCCTGGGCGCTGTCCCTCAGCTCTTCAGCTCAAGGCTAGCACTCTACCACTTGAGCCACAGCGCCACTTCC
>NW_012270639.1:0-1480 GCF_000151885.1 Dipodomys ordii
ATGGCCTCCCCGACACACAGCTGTGGCGCAGGGGCCCTCTCTCCACGGCCATGGCCTCCCCAACACACAGCTGTGGCCCAGGGCTCCCTCTCCACTGCCATGGCTTCCCCGACACACAGCTGTGGCGCAGGGGCCCTCTCTCCACCGCCATGGCCTCCCCGACACACAGCTGTGGCGCAGGGCTCCCTCTCCACCGCCATGGCCTCCCCGACACACAGCTGTGGTGCAGGGCCCTCTCCACCGCCATGGCCTCCCCGACACACAGCTGTGGCGCAGGGCTCCCTCTCCACCGCCATGGCCTCCCCGACACACAGCTGTGGTGCAGGGGCCCTCTCTCCATGGCCATGGCCTCCCCGACACACAGCTGTGGCCCAGGGCTCCCTCTCCACCGCCATGGCTTCCCCGACACACAGCTGTGGCGCAGGGCTCCCTCTCCACCGCCATGGCCTCCCCGACACACAGCTGTGGCCGGCCCCTAGGCACTCCCCAGGCTCTCGCTGGTTTGTGTTGAGGCAGCACCAACATAGCTCTAGATGGACTTCAAATTCTCTATCCTCCACCTCTGCCACCCAGGTGTGTTATGTGCTATTGCCCAGTCCCCCATTTGTTTTCAGGGATACGTGGCAGCCCTGGCCAGTCGTGGCTCTTCACCACACAGTAAGTAGCGCAACTGATCTTAGTAGGATAATTATATAAATAAAGCCTCAGAAATCTAATCCTGGGGAAGGCATACAGGTAACCCCATGTGTCACCCTGAAAAGTACCAACTAGCAGGTGTCAAATCCAGGCCTATGGGGGAGAGGGTTGGAGAAAGCACCTGGGGTTCAAGGAGGCCATGCTCCAGACAGAGGAACTGGTATGTCCACAACAGTCCAGACAGGTCTCAGTGAGAATGGAGACCAAATATCACCTTCAAGGAACAGAAAAGGCCTGGTGGGCTGAGTGGAGTTGAGGGGAGAGGACTGAGAGCCATGTAAGACCCCCAAGAGGATCACAGGCCAAGTGGGAAAACCCTCCCACAGTCCCTCCTCTGCAGCAGGCAGTGGCCGGGCTGGGCCTGCAGTGCTGCCTAGCAGCATGCTCCCAGGACTGACCCAGGGCAGCTGTGAGCGCTGCGGTGGTCCGCATGGTCGACACAGGCAAGAGGGCCGATGGAGCTTCCGAGCCTCCAACCAACCAAGACGGGGGGCGGGGGGGCCACGGAGAGCATGAAAGGGAAGCAGGGAAGCTCAGGCTTTCAGGAGAAGGGACTTATAGCCAAGATGCAGACAAGCAAGATGGGTAGACCTGGACTGTTCACCCGGATAAAGTGACAACGGCCCTGGGAAGAGTGGAAATAACCATCGTAAAAGGTGCTGTGAGAAGCCAGGCGCCGGTGGCTCGCACCTGTCATCCTAGCTACTCAGGAGGCTGAGATCTGAGGATCACGGTTCAAAGCCAGCCAGGGCAGGAAAGTCCATGAGACTCTTATCTCAATAAA
>NW_012270639.1:5650-7505 GCF_000151885.1 Dipodomys ordii
CAAAATAAAAATCTACACATTGCCAGGTGAGCCGGTGGCTCACGCCTGTCATCCTAGCTACTCAGGAGGCTGAGATCTGAGGATCACGGTTCAAAACCAGCCCGGGCAGGAAAGTCCATGAGACTCTTATCTCCAATAAACCACTAGAAAACCGGAAGTGGTACTGTGGCTCAAGTGGTAGAGCGCTCGCCTTGAGCTAAAGAACTGAGGGACAACACCCAAGCCCAGAGTTCAAGCCCCACGACCATCCAAAAAAAAACTACACAAAATGAATTTAGAGTTTAAAACACTGCTTTTGGAGAGCAGAGCAAATGTGTCCCGGAGGAAGTCACTTGTTCAGAATGGCAGATTCTTGCAGGTGGGAGGAGTGGATGATAGCACCACCCTATCTATCCTCCAGCAGGTAGGGGCTCTTCTCAGAATGGAGTTTTCCAGCACAAATGAGGCTAACACCTAGAAACTACCTCCCCCGCCTTCTTGCCCTCCCTAGTTCACAATGGATTTGCCGCTAAATCCCACCCAATGCCCACCCCTCCCACCTCATGAGCAGGCACCAGCTTAGAGAACAAGGAGACAAACATGTACCACTGAACAGGAACCCACTATGTCTGGCCATCAGTGTGAGTCAAATGTGTGGAAATTCCAGAAGGCTCATTCAAGGGACTGAGGCAGGCAGGTGCCTGCTGCCTCAAGCCATTCTGGACATCAGCAACACACAGAGAATAGCAAAGCACAGACAGGAGGTCCTGGGGCCCTGCCACCCTGCAAGTCTGGACCTCGGACACCCGAAAGAGACAAAATGCTTTGCCTAGCCACTGTGATCCTGATGTAACAGCCATTGGGCCCTGCCATCCGTGTGGAAACAAGGCAGGATTAAGACTGCCATAATCCCACGTGGAACACACAGAGCTACAGACCCGGCAGCACATACCCTCCTGGCTTACTCCTGCTTTGGCTCCTATTCTTCTTTTTTTAATAGCAATTTTTTTATTGTGATCAACTGATTACCTAAGTTACACAATATTGTGAGAAAGTGATATTAGTTAAAGTCACACATTCTAACCTATTCTTCTTAAGGAGTAAAAAAAACTTCTGATAAACTACAAATGAAGTAGTTTTTCAACAAATTCAGAAGAACAATGGGGGCAAATCTGATCAAGGTATACCAAATGCATATATGGACATGTCAAAGTGAAATCACCTTCTACTGCTAACTGGTGCTTTTATAATGTAGAACAGTTAACAAAGGACCACCAAAAACACATGTAAAACATAGGGACCACTGCTACCATGTGCAATGTGGCATAACAACCCACACAGACCACCCTGGGCCCAGCTTTCCCCAACGGCAGAAGCCGGCCAGCTGCCAGGGGATTCCAGTGAGCCTCCTGGTGCTGGGTCAGAGGCAGTTGTCCCTAGCTGCTCAGACCCACATTGGCAGACCCACTGGAACCTCAGGACTGCCGTGGAAGAAGAGGAGCTGTGTACGGTCAGGACAGAAGGGGGCTGGAGGAGAGGAAAGGATGCTGACACAGAGCCGCGACCCTTCACCCCTGGAGATACATAAGAGGTCAAAGAATGATGCTTCCAGGTACCTAGAAAGCTTAGGGCTAGGAGTGAGGCAGAAGGTGAAAAACAATTGAAAAGCATCATCTGCTTCACCGCTTTCTGACATCAGCATGGGAGAAATGCGGGTTTAGCAGGCCCTGGGAATGAGCCCGAGGGCATTGTTCACCACATAGAAACTTGGGGCCCACCCGACGGTCCCACCCCAGACACAGCCTCTCCATCCACACGTCCCACCCCACGGTCCCACCCCAGACACAGCCTCTCCATCCACACGTCCCACCCCACG
>NW_012270640.1:0-3888 GCF_000151885.1 Dipodomys ordii
GAGCTCTTCACCTGAGCTGAAGAGCTGAGGAACAGTGCCCAGGCCTAGAGTTCAAGACCCACAACCGACAATATATATTATTGTTGGGCAACTGTAGTCCTAGCTACTCAGAAGGTTGAGATCTGAGGATTGCAGTTAAAAGCCAGTCCCAGCAGGAAAGTCTGTGAGACTATTATCTCCAATTAAACAAAAAAAAAAACCAGAAGTAGAATTGTGGTTCAAGTGGTAGAGTGCTAGACTTAAACAAAAAAGCTCAGGGAAAGTACTCAGGCCCTGAGTTCAAACCCTAGCAAATCCCCACCACCCAAAAAAAAAAAAACCCAACAAATTATTAGTGACAGTAACAACAAGCCTATGTTGAATGTTAACTCTATGCTATTCTACTATGCTGAATATTTTGCCTACATTATCATACCTCATTTTTTAAAACCATTAATTTTTTAATAAAGTTTTTAGATCATTTTACAGATGAAGAAATTGGGAATATAGCTCAGTAGTAGAGTCTGGGATGATTTACCTTACAACACTATCTTTGAGTTGAAGATAAGGATAAGAGGATCCCTAAGACCCTAGCTATGAAGTCTGGGAGTTATTCAATAGCAATGGTGAACAACCTTTAAATAAATTTCAGCTAGGTACATAGCCATGGCACTTGGATATGTCTTCTTTGTCTCAGTAGAAAAGGGGCAACGTGACGTGTGTGTGTGTGGTCCCCAGGCTGGTCCCCAGGCTTGAACTCAGGGCCTGGGTGCTAGTCATGAAAATCTTCACGCTAGGCTAGCACCAGCACTTGAGCCACAGGTCCACTTCCAGCTTTTTCTGCCCAGGCTGGCTTGGAACCAGATTTCAGCCTCTTGAGATTTAGGAGTACTGGCATGAGAAACCAGTACCCAGCCAAAGTGAGGTCTTAATGTAGATTATTAAGCAGAAACTCTGAGAAGGTTAAGTTTATTTCTCATGCTTATGAGACCTTTCCCATGCCAGAGGCCCTGCTGGCTATCTTTCCTTAGCTGGTGGCAGCCAGGTCCACAAGGGAGAACATACTCAATTCCCCCTAGATAAAGGAGGACAACACATGCCCAAACCTGAAATCCCTCCAGTGTAATGTGCTTTGGGCCCATAGAGGCTTTTATTCCCTCTTTCAAGAAATGAATCATGATTAATACTAGCCAGAGGGTGAGGAATTACAGTCATGCCTTATTACTGAAGATGTGTCTTCCCCCTCGCCAATGATGACAGCAATGACGGAGCATTTCATCAGCTGGAAAAGAGCCTAGTCCCAGCGCTCCCACCTCACATCCCCACAGAGACTCTAGCAGGATGTCTGGGATGGCAGAGGAGGTACAGCCTAGTTAGTCAGCTGCATTTATGCACACCTACTTAAGTCATGATTCAGATTCAGCTCTTGGCCCTCCCAAGTCAAAACTTATTACCGGTTTAGGAAAATGAATCCAATTTGTACTGAACAGGTAAAAATCAGAAGGATGATTAAATGGCACTACTTTTCTACCGTTATTTCCTTTCTGAGAGTTAACCCAATCAAACCATTAATATAAGTCACATGTAGTAAGGTGGATAGAGGGGCAAAATCAGTAAACAAATAAATACACTAGAGAGGACACTAGCTTTATAAATTTTAAATCTGAGAACTATCTCAATCACTTTCATCTCTAATTGGAGATTATAATAATATATTTTTTAAAAAAAAGATGAATAGTTTCAAGTGGGGTGCTGGTGGCTCATGCCTGTAATCCTAGCTACTCAGGAGGCTGAGATCTGAGGATTGAGGTTCAAAGCCAGCCCAGGCAGAAAAGTCCATGAGACTCCAATTAACCACCAGAAAATCGTAAGTGGTGCTGTGGCTCAACTGATAGAGCGCTAGCCTTAAGCTGAAGAGCTCAGGGACAGAGCCCAAGCCCAGAGTTCAAGCCCCCATGACCAACAAAAGAAGGAAGAAAAAAAAAAAAGCAGTTTCAAAATACTAGAGGGAGGGGCTGGGAAGGTGGCTCAGTGGTAGAGCGCTTGCCTTGCATGCCTGAGGCCCTGGGTTTGATTCCTCAGCACCACATAAGCAAAAAGAAAAAAGCTGGAAGTGGCACTGTGGCTCAAGTGGTAGAGCGCTAGCCTTGAGCTGAAGAGCTGAGGGACAGTGCCCAGGCCCAGAGTTCAAGCCCAACGACCGGACCAAAAAAAACAACAGCAACAAAATTGGAGGGAAGTTTCCTGTTTCCCTTGATACATAGCAAAAGCTACTATAGTTTTATTGCACTATAGTTCTAGATTCCAATAGATTGTTTTTGCCTATTTTTAGCTGCATTTACAAATGTCATACCCTTATTTTTAATTTCTGATTGCATTTCAATACCAATCAGTTATTTTAAAACATGAATGAAAATTTAATGACATGAAATTAAACTAGGATTTCAATAATTTCTTGGCAGTCAGATTGTGCTTATTTTATATATTCTTGTTGTCAGCTTTTGAAATCACAGATTGGTAAGCAATTTCTTTTTTATTTTTAGAAATTGGAAGCATGAGGAGGCTCTGAAGAAAAATTTTTTGTCTATAGTTAGGGTAATTTCAGCTCTTATATTTTAGATTCTGTTAGTTATTGATATAATGGAGGGAGAGAGAAAAAAATAAGGATTTTGTAATAAGATTCTCTGCCTGAAACAAGAGCTTTCCAAGAAACAATAGAAGAAACAGCTTCCACATAATGATCACAAATAGTGAAACCTCCTTATTAATTTCTGAAAAACAAACATCGGGGTGTGTGCTGCCTAGGAATGAAATGTGTTGTAAATCAATTAGAAATGCCCAGAAACATAAGCATGGTTCTCTTCTCAAACACATACACACATGAGAAAAAAAAAAGAGTCCATCTTTAAGCTATGCAGGACATTGTATTTTCTAAAAATAAGAGACAACCTAATAAAAAAAAAAAGTAAGAAAAATGTTCTTCAATGAATTTCAGTAATCTTGATTGAGTTTGGGGATGAGAAAAGAAAAGAAAAAAGCTCTCAAAACATAGCTCAGTGGTAGTGCACTTACCTAGCATTCATAAAACCCTGAGTTCCAGCCAAAAAGAAAATGATGTAAATGTTGCCACATACTGATAGCTCATGCCTATAATCCTAGCTTCTCAGGCTACGAATTCTCAGATCTGAGAATTGTGGTTCAAAGCCATCCCTGGCAGGAAAATCTATGACTCTTATCTCCAGTTAACCACCAAAAGAGCCAGAAATGGAGCTGTGGTTCAAGTAATAAAATACCAGCCTGAGCAAAAAGCTCAAGGACAGCACCCAGGTCCTGAGTTCAATCCCTAGGACCAGCACACACACACACACACACACACACACACACACACACACACACACACCACAAAGTAAATATTCTAGCTGGTGTGTGGCATAGGTTGATAATCCAAGCACTCAGCAGGTAAGGACAGGATTGTAAATTTAAGGCCAGCCTGGACTACATGGTGAGTTTTCTGGATATATTCTTTACCCAGTATATTGGTTCCATTTTCTTTCTATAAGATGCTACATCTGTCATAGGAAAAATGTTCACCAACATTGCCACTCCACATGTCAACCTAAAAGTTCCAGTAGAAAAAAAAAGTATCCTCTGAGTTGATGGTTCATACCTGCAATCCTAGCGACTCAAGAGGCTGATATTTGGGGATTGTGATTTTAGACCAGCCCAGGCAGAAAAGTTTACCAGACTATCTCCATTTAAACAACAAAAAAAATAGGGCTGGAAACGTAGCTCAAATGGTAGTGTCAATCATGAACAAGTAAGTCCAAGGCCCTTGAGTTCAAATCTCAATACAAGAAAGAAAGAAAGAAAGAAAGAAAGAAAGAAAGAAAGAAAGAAAGAAAGAAAGAA
>NW_012270641.1:0-1369 GCF_000151885.1 Dipodomys ordii
TGTCTGTCTGGTGTCCTTGTGTGAAGAGAATTGACAGGCGTGAGAGTCACCAGCACTGAGTGTGCCCAGCAAGCAGGTGGCGTCTGCTAGCCGGGGAGGGAGGCCCCACAGAGGCCAACTTCTGCCCATGCCTTGGTCTTGAACTTCCAGCTTCAGACTGTAAGGATAAGGATAAGGATCTGTGGCTGGTGGTCTTCGAATGCTGCTGCAGAATTCATGTGGAGATGGGGAGCTGAAGAGCCAGAAGCCAAGAGGGAAAATAACGGTGCTCTGGCCACCCTGTCTCTAGTCACCTGCTGGGCTTTGCCATCCTCAGGCTGAGAGGCAGGGTGGAGTGGTGGGGAGAGGCAGCATACTGAGGGGAGCCCCTTCCCCTTCACCTGGAGAATGCACAGATCTGTATCCCTCGATGCTTAGGAGCCTCCCAGGCTGGTGTGGGGAAGTTGGGCTTGGCAAATGCACATGCCTTTGGCAGGTGAAATCTACAAGCTCTTCGGGGCACACCAAGGGCCTGGTGTTGCTGGCATGCCCACCTTTAGGTGGCTCAGTATCTGCTTTTTCCAAAATCAGATGCTTCTGTGTGTGGTCGAGGTGGCCCCTTTTTCAGCGTCAACTATGCTAGACACCGGGCAACTGCTCTAACAATGTCAATGTATTCTATTCAACTATTGCCTATGAAAAAAATAATCGATTGGCCAGATGCCAGTAGTTCACACCTATAATCCTTGTTACTCAGGAGGCTGAGGTCTGAGGATGCTGGTTTGAAGCCAGACCAGGCAGGACTGTCCATGAGACTCTTATCTACAAAAAAAAGAAGCTGAAGTGGAGTTGTGGCTCAAGTGCTAGAGCACTAGCTTTGAGCTAAAAGCTTAGAGACAGCGCCCAGACCCCAGGAGTAGTACACACATTTGAAAAAAAGATTGGATCAAAAATGGTGACATTGTGACCACATTTTAGCATTGTATTTGCCAGTGAAAGACCTAACAGGAATGTTAAGTAAAATTTATTGAAATTGTACTTTCAACATTTACACATTTTCAAACAGCTTCAATATTTTTGTTATCTATTTGGGTGACCGAAATTTCTCTATAATGGTAGACATAAAAAAATGGAATCCATTACCCTTAAAAGTGTTTCTATAAACTACATTGAATTGTATATGCAACATATAATTATATGCTGAGGA
The DNA here is from genome assembly GCF_000151885.1 of Dipodomys ordii. Lineage (NCBI taxonomy): Eukaryota > Metazoa > Chordata > Mammalia > Rodentia > Heteromyidae > Dipodomys > Dipodomys ordii. Next base: position 1,187 of record NW_012270641.1, read on the forward strand.
ATTATAGATGCAGCATTAAATAACATCTAAAAGACATAGTAGAAGCTGGGAAGGTGGCTCAGTGGTAGAGTGCTTGCCTCACATGCATGAGGCCCTGGGTTCGATTCCTCAGCACCACATAAACAGAAAAGGCAGAAGTGGCGCTGTGGCTCAAGTGGTAGAGTGCTAGCCTTGAGCTGAAGA
>NW_012270641.1:1419-3609 GCF_000151885.1 Dipodomys ordii
TTGAGCTGAAGAGCTGAGGGACAGCACCCAGGCCCAGAGTTCAAGCCCCATGACTGACCAAAAAAAAAAAAAAGACATAGTCAAGGAAGGAGTTAAAGTTTTTTTTCCTCTGCTGCTGGTACTGTCCCTGAGCCTTTTCCCCCAAGCCTGGTGCTCTACCACTTGAGCCAGAGTTCCACTTTCAGCTTTTTGGTGGTTAATTGGAGATAAGAGTCTTATAGACTTTTATTTTTGTTTTGGCCCAGGCTGGCTTTGAACTGTGATGTCCAGATCTCAGCCTCCTAAGTAGCTAGGGTTACAGGCGTGAGCCGCCAGCGCCCGGCTTTAAGTTTGTCAGGAACTATGCACAAGTTTTCCACAAAGTCAGCATTTAATACCTACCCCATTCCTCTGCGTTTTATTTTGATCTTAATTATAAAATGTAAATGGGGTGTAATGGGTTGTTTCAGACGGCTCGCTGGCGGGGGCTTGTCTCCCCCCTGTCCCTGAGTGTCTTGTCTGGGGTATCATTTTCTTTGAACGCCAGAATGTGCAAACTGTTGGGATGCACCAAGCAACAGATGCAGAGCGCTTCCTCGCACAGAGCAAGCAGTTCATAATATTAATTACGCCGTTAATGGATTATTGTCGTCATTATTATACAGGAGCCGTGGATAAAGCTCCCCACGAGTTGTCAGAAATCATGAGTTGGAGGCATGCTTCTCTCATAAACTATCTAACGACCCTAAATGAGTCAGTTTATCTTTTTTATGTCTGCTTAAAATGCAGATAACGTCCCTGCTCCTCCGCCCTGAGCAGCCGTGTCAGGAGACTCTCACGGAGCCACGCTGCCCACCCCGTCCCAGCAATGGGCCGAGCTTTTGCTGATTCTACGGAGTTTCTTCTGTTCACTTCAGGCTGCTTCCACTGCATGTGGTGTTTAAGTTTAAACTGACATGAGAGTGGACGCGCCGCTTCTCACCCACCGCCGCCCTGCTGTCTTTCAGCTGCCCAGAGCCACCTGTGGGCCTTGGCCACCCTACTGAACACCCCCAACTTAACCATGCACCGAGCACGCCTATGCCCTGGCCACCTTTGCTCTCAGCTTCCTGCTCCTTTTGTGCAACAGGCAGGGGAGATTTAGGTGCTGTATAGTCTTTCTCCATGATATGTATTAAAAGGATTAAAAAGGCTTCCTATAGCCAGGAGCCGGTGGCGTACACCTGTAATCCTAGCTCCTGAGATCTGAGGATCACAGTTCAAAGCCAGCTGGGGCAGGAAAGTTTGTGAGACTCTTATCTCCAATAAAGCACTAAAAATCCAGAAGTGGTGCTGTGGCTTAAGCTATAGAACACTCTCCTTGAGCTGAAGAGCATAGGGACAGCTCCCAGGCCTAGAGTTCAAGCTCCATGATGAAAGAAAGAAAAAGAAAGAAAGAAAGAGAGAGAGAGAGAGAGAAAGAGAGAGAGAAAGAAAGAAAGAGAGAAAGAAAGAAAGAGAGAGAGAAAGAAAGGAAGAAAGAAAGAAAGAAAGAAAGAAAGAAAGAAAGAAAGAAAGAAAGAAAGAAAGAAAGAAAGAAAGAAAGGAAAAGAAAAGTCGAAAGAGATGAGATTTCACATTTTCCTGCTTTTCCTTCATCAAGACCTGGAAGATCTGAAGAAAAGTCCACAGAGGACTGTGCTTCAGTCAGCTCATGGCCTGAAAGCAACCTGAATTTCTGAAGCACCTAAATGAGTGCCCTGTGCCTACACAGAAAATGAACTGCTTAACTTCATTGTGCAAAAGATAAGGAAACGGAAGCCGGAAACAGAGAGACGTGGAAGTCACTCATCCTGAACACCCAAACCTACTCCCCTCTGTAATAAGAGGAGACCCTGATAGACAAAAATCCTCAACATGGAAACCCTGGGAAAGCTATGAACTTGCACTCCTCCTGCCTCTGCTTCCCAAGTAGCTGGGATTACAGATGTGCACCGCAAGGCCTGGCTAGTAAGCTGGGAAATCAACAAGAACAAAACAGAACACAAAATGGAAATGATTTTTTTAAATTAAATTTTATTTTATTTGTGAACATACTGTACAGAGGGGTTACAATTGCATGGGCAGGATAATGAGTACATTTCTTACCAAGCATTGCAGCCTCCTCCTTTGTTTACCCTTCACATCCCTTCCCAGCCTCCCCCCTCCCCCCCAATCCCAATCCTTCTCCTT
>NW_012270642.1:0-1727 GCF_000151885.1 Dipodomys ordii
GTGAAGTAAGCCAAGCCCAAAGAAACATAGGTCCCATGATTTCCCTTATTTGCAATATCTAGTATATGTATGAGTCAAGCAGAAAAGGTCAGATACGGTGATGTTAGGAAAATGAACCCTAAGATATGCATTTTAAGTGTTTTTTTTCTTTCATGCATTTGTTTCTAATGCAATTATAAGTTTATTTCTTTGTTGCTTTGTATGTCCCTCCCCCACAGTATAACCCCTGCTTTCACTATATTTGATATCGGTATAATTTGTGGAGGGGAAGGGGAAAAACAAGTCGTTTAAATAAGGATACAGGTGGACCTGTTGCAACAATGAGATGTACAAGTTGTCATGTCGAAAACGAACTTTACAACCTGGGGGGGGGGTCTGGGGGGGGGGGGGGGGATGGGAAAGGATGGGAAGGGTAAACAAAGGAGGCGACTACAATGCTTGATAAGAAATGTACTCATTATCTTGCCCATGTAATTGTAACCCCTCTGTGCAGTATTTTCACAATAAAAAAATTAAAATTAAAAAATTCTAGTTCTGATATATTTGAATGCTATTCAGATATCAACACAGGAAACTTTCAGAGTAAATTACAAATAGGCCAAGCTTGTCTCTTTCCTCCTTCAGCCTTTATATCAACTCAAATAATTTCTATCTTGTCCTGCTTGCACCTTTAATTTGTTATTGTCCTAGTTAAAATGAAGAATTATAACACTGTAGCATTTTAGTTCAGTATACACAAAAAAGTGTGCCTACACTAACATGATGATGATGATGATGATGATGATGAAACTGTTTATTCATACATTCTTCAGATCAAGTTAATGCAAGTCATCAGAGCTTGGCTGAATAAAAGAGGAACTAAAGTATATGATGCTCTATAACCATAATAAACCGGAGTATTATGATTACTAGTATTTTGGCAGTACTGGGGTTTGAACTCAGAGCCTTGTGCTCTATTACATAAGCCATGACGTCAGCCCTTGAGAATTCACTTTTTTACTTGGAGAAATAGGTTTCACCATGACCAATCATCTGAGAAGCTAATATTCTATGCAGAACTGGTGTAGGTTATTTCACCCCCTCTATGTAGTTTAATTGGTGCTTTCAACTCCAAGTAAGCTGGGTGTACCAAGTTTTCCCTCCCACCTCTTATCACAGAGAGGAGAGAAACTATTGAAGTGGCTGTAAATGGTTATGTTTCAACATGTCAAAATCCCCACCACCTGCACAGGAAACTGACTGAAAACGAGACAGGTTCCTGCAAAGAAGCAGAGAGTACAGGGGGCAAGGTTGAGGGTTGATCTGGTTACTAGACAGGGGACGAGGTTACTCAGTGGAAAACACAGGTCTGTAGGATTTGCAGTCAGGTCTAAGTTGCTTCTATTTTCATGCAGTCTAACAGCAGACACGAACAACGATCCCTAAATGCTATCCATGAAGGAAGCGTTTTGCTTGGTATGCTGAGAACACAATGATGGGGTAAAGATTACTGCCTTCAACAAGCCCTAAAAGGCTAGGAGGCAAAAACTACAGACATATAACCAACAATATATAATAAAAGAAATACCAAACAGGTACACAGAAGGTAGTGTGGGAACACTAGCACTCTATTTGATGTCAGTATAACTTGTGGAGGAGATGGGGAAAAACAAGTCGTTTAAGGATACAGGTGGACCTGTTGCAACAATGAGAAGTACAAGTTGTCATGTCCAAAACGAGCTTTACAA
>NW_012270643.1:0-444 GCF_000151885.1 Dipodomys ordii
GGAGATGAGCTGTGGAGGAGGAGGTGATGGAGATGAGCTGTGGAGGAGGAGGTGATGGAGCCGGGCTGTGGAGAAGGAGGTGATGGAGACGAGCTGTGGAGGAGGGGGTGATGGAGATGAGCTGTGGAGGAGGTGATGATTGAGATGAGCTGTGGAGGAGGAGGTGATGGAGATGGGCTGTGGAGGAGGAGGTGATGGAGACGAGCTGTGGAGGAGGAGGTGATGGAGGTGAGCTGTGGAGGAGGAGATGATGGAGATGAGCTGTGGAGGAGGAGGTGATGGAGGTGAGCTGTGGAGGAGGAGGTGATGGAGCTGGGCAGTGGAGGAGGAGGTGATGGAGATGAGCTGTGGAGGAGGTGATGGAGATGAGCTGTGGAGGAGGAGGTGATGGAGACGAGCTGTGGAGGAGGAGGTGATGGAGATGAGCTGTGGAGGAGGAGGTGA
>NW_012270643.1:5581-7272 GCF_000151885.1 Dipodomys ordii
GGTGGGGGGGGGTAGGAGGAAAGACCGGTGGGGAGGGGCGTAGTAGCTGTGGCCATGAGGATGGTTCACACCATGGGTCGGGCCGTGGCCGGCGCTCACAGCTAATAACAGCTGTGTTGACTGCTTGCTTCTCATGTGGCTTTTCAGTCTTAAAAAGAAAGAAACAAATGGTGAAATTATTGAATCAAACATGGGCTGAACACCTGGAAAGAAAAATGCCCATAAAAATGGAGAGGTTCTGAGGAATGTCCCCCAAAGGCGGGGACCCCGCGGAGCCGGGGGCCTGTGTGTCTGTGGAGCTGAGGATCTTTGCTGCGTGGCTGGGCGCCGCAGCACTGACTTTAGTCTGGGAGAGACAGAGTCCGGGGGTGGGAAGATGCGTGTGGGACAGTGGGGGGGGGCACTGGCGTGATGAGGGGCCAGAGGCTCTTCCTGGCACGGGGCCCCATGCTGGGTCCCGCAGGGCGGTCTCGGTGTCCAGACGTCCTTTGCGGCCGTCCTCAGGCAGGCTGGGCTCAGGCCGGGGCCCCGGGCCCCCCAGGGAGGCCCCCTGCCCGCTCTGGACACCCCAGGCCCCTCAGGGCCCGGCTGGGGTGGGCAGCCGGCCCGCGGGCCTGCGATGCCCTAAGCCGGGTCTCGCGACCGTGCTTGTGGCCAGAGGCCCTGGCCACTCCTGGCAGACCCGAGCCCGCCTTTCCCCGCGAACCACGCCTCGGGCCACGCGAGGGGCCCCGTGGGGCTCGGCCTGCGGGCGGGAGGCTGCGGGCTGGAGTCCTGGTCCCGCGGGCCGGGTGGGGGTGGGGTGAGGGCCCCCCAGGCGCTCAGCCTCAGGCATCGGCTCACGGCCGGGCCTGGGCCTTAAGTGATCCCCCACCTCCCAGGCATAGCTAGCGCTGGCCGGGCCGGCTTGGGCGCCGTGCGGCGTGCCTGGTGGCTGGCTGGCCCCGGGCAATGGGCCAGCTGTGCCAGGACCCTGCCCCTCCCTCCACGCTGCCGCCCACTCCAGCGCCATCCGGCTTCAGCCCTGCGCGGAGACCCAGCCTCACCCGGCCCACCGCCCTCCTTGGTGGGGGCTGGGCACCCGAACAGTTTGGGTACACCATCAAGATGCCTGCTGCACGGCCTCCAGACCTGCACACCCCACACCGGCCAGCCTGGGGAGAGGATAGCATCCACCCAGTGCGGACCCGGGGCCTGGGGAGAGGATAGCATCCACCCAGTGCGGACCCGGGGCCTGGGGAGAGGATAGCATCCACCCAGTGCGGACCCGGGCAGTCCATGAATTCCCTTAGCACAAGGGAATACCACGCAGCCACAAAAAGAGCAAGGGCTGGCGTGTGCCCCGACATGAATGAACTTCAAAAACGGGGGACAAGCCGGGCACCGGTGGCTCATGCCTGACATTCTAGCTACTCAGGATCATGGTTCAAACCCAGCCTGGGTAGGAACATCCGTGAGACTCTTGTTGTTTGTTTGTTTGTTTTGTTTTGTTTTTTTGTAGGTCGTGGGGCTTGAACTCTGGGCCTAGGCGCTGTCTTTGAGCTCTTCAGCTCAAGGCGAGCGCTCTACCACTTGAGTCACAGCACCATTTCCCATCCATGAGACTCTTATCTCCAATAAACCACCAGAAAACCAGAAGTGGCGCTGTGGCTCAAGTGGTAGAGCGCTCGCCTTGAGCTGAAGAGCTGAGG
>NW_012270644.1:0-350 GCF_000151885.1 Dipodomys ordii
TCTGACCTTTTCTGCTTGACTCATACATATACTAGATATTGCAAATAAGGGAAACCAGGGGACCTATGTTTCTTTGGGCTTGGCTTACTTCACTTTATATGATTTTTTTCGTGGAAGTATTTCAAATGTTGATTTTACTCTGTTCACATTTGTGCCTTAGTGCCTACCATGGTCCAGTCTCTTTAACTTAAGTGTTCAAATAACGGATTAGTCATTATGTGAGGCTAAGGTATTCTTTTCCTGTGTGAAGGTTACAAGAACAGCAAATCGTCCGATAGCTGCTGGAGACATTTCAACTTTCCAGTCCTTTGTTTTTCTTGGAGGACAGCTGAGCTTGGCACTGGGTGTTC
>NW_012270644.1:7155-9298 GCF_000151885.1 Dipodomys ordii
CCCAGGCCCAGAGTTCAGGCCCCACGACCAGACCCCTCCCCCCCCCAAAAAAAAGAATAAATGTGGATTTCATGATATGTGACTCTCAGTAACTTTATTATTTTCCATATTAGGACAAGAAAGACGATGTTCTGATTGGTCTGAAGTCCACAGCACTGCTGTTCAGAGAAAACACTAAGCAGTGGCTCAGTGGCTTCAGTGTTGCCATGCTGGGAGCACTGAGCCTGGTGGGTGTGAACAGCAGTCAGACTGCACCCTACTACACCGCTCTGGCCGCTGTCGGAGCCCACCTGGCTCACCAGGTTTGACCTTTTTCCTAATTTTCCCTCAGTTTTTACCAGTATAAATTATAGCAGTTACTTAAAATGCTGTGTGTGTTTTCAAGGCAAAGAACTTCTGAAACAAGTATTTGGCTTGGCTTGCCTTAAATTGTTCCCTCTCTGGCCCAAGTTATATTTTTTAAAAGTTAGCTATATTATAGAGAAAATGATGAAAATCTGACCCTGGACTTGCCTTGTTGAATTTCTGGAACTACAACTGATGTGTCTGGGAAATTGTTTGAAGCTTATGATTTGAGTTGAATTATTATTTGACCCCAGAAGCAATCTGAAGAACTACTTTTTTGTGTGTGTCAAATCTCAGGCTTGAACTCAAGGCCTAAGCACTGTCCGTGAGCTTTTGTGCCAAGGCTAGTGCTCTACATTTGAGCCATAGTTCTACTTATAGCTTTTTGCTTGTTAATTAGAGATAAAAAGTCTCACAGACTTCCTTTCCAAGGCTGGTTTTGAAGTGTGATCTCAACTTCCTGAGTGACTAGGATTATAGATATGAACAGGCACCTAACTTCTTCCTTCTGGGTTCCTAGTCATATTGGCAAACTAATTCAGAAGTTTGGATTCCACTGGCATAGAAACCAATGACACATGAAGCATGAAATGCTAAACTTTCTAGGCTCTGCCTAAATAGCAGGAAGTTCAGTGCTGGACAGTAACCAGCACTACATCCCTTCCCAGAAGCTTACATTGGGAGTTGACATTGTTGACTTACTAAATGGGTAAATAAAACCTTAATTTAGATAAATCAATTACTAATGAATAGAATACGTCTATATCAGCAGTGCTGGGTGTTGTTTGTTTTAAGAGACTATAAGATATTTGTGACCTTTGTACAGCATTTTTACAATAAAAAAAGTATCAAAAAACAGATATTTGTGAGCTATAATTAGCCGATCTGTGATTTGCAGATTAGGGCAGATTACTTGTCAATGTAGGCAAGACTTGTGAAACATAGTATGAGTAAACCAAAACCTTATATACAGTGTTCCCTGCTTTTTTTTCCTCACTATGAACTCTGAACCACAGCACCACTTCCAGAATTCTAAATTATGAGTTGGTGATGCCCAGGATTTCACCATTTTCCTCTGAGTTTCTCAGCTTCCCTTTCTGGCCATAACTCAACTTCCCAAGGATTGTCTGGTCTGGATAATATTTAAATATTATATTTAAATACTTGAATATTTAGATGGCAGAGCGAGGCAAACAATATGAGAATAACCAGATATATAAGAAATATGTGGAAATCACTTGAAGAAAAAAATGTCATGTTAATTTTTAGTCCACAGACCCCATAATAAAAAATAACCAGTTCAAGCCAAGCTTCTTGGCACATGCCTATAATCCCAGCACTCAGTAGGCAAAGAGTAAGAGAATCTGGAGCAGGATGCTAGCCTGGGGTATATAGCAAGACTCCCTTTCAAAAATGAATGAATGGCCAGGCACACCAGTGGCTTACACCTATAATCCTACCTATTCAAGAGACTGAAATCTGAAAAGATCATGGTTCAAAGCCAGCTGAGTAGGAAAGCCTATGAGACTATTATCTCCAATAAACTACCAAAGTGGAATTGTGGCTCAAGTGGTAGACTGCTACCCTTAAGCAAAAAAGTTCAGGGAAAGCCGGGCACTGGTGGCTCACCCCTGTAATCCTAGCTACTCAGGAGGCTGAGATCTGAGGATCGCGGTTCAAAGCCAGCCCGGGTAGGAAAGACAGACTCCTATCTCCAATAAACCACCAGAAAACCGGAAGTGGCGCTGTAGCTCAAGTGGTAGAGCACTCGCCTTGAGCTGAAGAGCTGAGGGACAGC
>NW_012270645.1:0-2587 GCF_000151885.1 Dipodomys ordii
TGTTTGTTGTCAGTACTGGGCCTTGAATTTAGATCCTCCCACTCTCCCTTGGTTTTTTCCTTTCAAGGCAAGTGCTCTGCCATTTGAGTATCCCCCTTACCTAGGGGACAATCTTAGTATCTCTAATGGTTGATTCTGTGTCTTCTAAAGGAACACAATATTAAGGATATATCCCCAGGATAACCACAAGACTTCATTCTTCCCCGTACCCAATATCCTAGGTCACACAGCCCTCAGAGCATTTCAGCCATTCCTTAAAAACACATGACGACTGATTTTTAGACAACAGGATTGTATGTTATATAATGTTATATTCCCAACACATCTAAAAACTCCAGTCTTTTCCCTTGGTACTTGAAATATTCAATGCAAATATGGCAATCTACTATGTTTTTTTTTTTCTTTTCTTTACTCTTCAGTACTGGGATTTGAACTCACTCTCATGCTTGCTAAGCAGGCAGTCATGACTCCAGCAACTGTATTTTTCTACTTAATATAAAGCCTTTGAAGCATCAGTTACCTAATTGTTTTAACACTTATTTGGCTCATTAATTTGTGTAGTAACATTATAGACTACAAATTATGTTTTCCTATTAACCTCCACAAATGTGCACTGTAAGGTAACTTAGTAGTGAATTAATATGCTAAAGTCACATAATGAAGGCATATAAAATAAAGGGATACTAACTGAGTTGGGTTTGGAAATGAGAAGATCTAAGAGAGGCTGTGGTCACGGTTGCTATTTTGTTGGCAATACAGTTGAAATAGAAGGCAATATGGGAGGAGAAAGTGAAATAGTGATTTTTTTTTTAAGCCAGTCCTGGGGCTTGAACTAACGGCCTGAGCTGCTTTTGCTCAAGGCTAGCGCCCTACCACTTTATTCCACAGAGCCACTTCAAATTTTCTGGTGGTTAATTAGAGATAAGAGACATCCGAGGACTTTACTGCCTTGGCTGACTTCGAACCATGATCTTCAGATCTCAGCCTCCTGAATAGCTAGGATTTTGGCATAAGCCACTGGCGCTCTGCAAAATAGTAATTCTTGAGGTCCATCTATATTGGATATGGAAGCTGTTGAACAATCAGCTTTCTTGGCAGCAGGACAAGTGGCACATTACCATGGATTGCTCAGAATTTTTTTAAAAAATTTATTGTCAAAGTGATGAACAGAAGGGTTACAGTTACATAAGTAAGGTAGTGACTATGTTTCTTGTCCAACTTGTTACCCTCTTTTTTTTTTTTTTTGTGGTGATGCTAAGGCTCAAACCCAGGGTGGTCTCTTACATGCTCAGAAGTACTTTCTCTACACTGAGCTACCCTAGCCTTGTAATGCATTTTTGCCTGTAACTTTTCTTTGATAGTATGATTTGGGTCCTTTGTAAGCAAACAGTGATCATTCTTGTCTCATAATCTAAAGTTTCCCTTAAATATTTGTTGTCAAGGTGGGTGCCAGTGGCTTACACCTATACTCCTAGCTACTCAGGAGGCTGAGATCTGAGGATTATGGTTTGAAGCAGGAAAGGCTATAAGACTCTTATCTCCAGTTAACCACCAGAAAGCCAGAAATGGAGCTGTTGTTCAAAGTGGTCGAGCGCTAGCCTTGAGCAGAAAGCTCAAGGATAGCACCCAGGCCCTGAGTTCAAGCCCCACAACCAACCAAAAATTTTAAAAAATGATTTGTTGTCAAGTGTCAGCGATCATATTAATTATTTGTTTCTTTGTTTTGATAGTTGTGGGATTTGGAATCAGGGCCCTGAGCTTGCTAGGTAGGCAGTCTTAGATTACTTTCTGAGGGCTGCCATAACTAAGTGCTACTGTCTGGGTGTCTTAAACAGCAGATACTAATTTTCTTACAGTTCTGGGTCCTGGAAGTCCAAGATAAAGGTCCTAGAAGGTTTGGTTTCTCCTGAGGTTTCTCAGCTTGTATTATAGACAGCTCAGCAAACTTCTGCTGTCAGTAGGTTGTCACTACATCTTCTCCTGTGGTTGTCACTACATCTTCTCCTGTAGCAAATGCACCCTGTCTTTAGGAACATTATCTTTCTGTTCTAATTTAGAGCTTTCTTCATCTCTTTATATATGTATTTAATTTGTGCCAGCACTGGGTCTTAAACTCAGAGCCTGGGTGCTGTCCCTTAGCTGATTTAGTTCAAGACTGGCATTCTACCTCTTTTCTTTTCATTTTTTGTTTTTGCCAGTCCTGGGGACTGAACTCAGGGCCTACATACTGCCCCTGAGCTCCTTTTGCTCAAGGGTAGCATTCTATCATTTGATCCATAGCGCCACTTCCAGCCTTTTCTGTTTATGTGGTACTGAGGAATCGAACCTAGCGCCTCATGCATGCAAGGCAAACTGTCTACCACTGAGCCACCTTCCCAGCCCTGCCTTCTTGAGTAGCTAGGATTACAGGTCTTCAGCACCGGCTATCTCTTCTAAATTCCTTTTCTCTTAGCACTGATTAGCTAAAGGGAGTGCCTGTGGTCCTAGGGAATAATACCCCTCTGGGTCGATTACTTCCTTGAGCTAATGCTTAACATGTTACTTTCCTCTATAATTTCCTAAAAAATACAAATGTGTGTGTGTGTGT
>NW_012270645.1:6202-6707 GCF_000151885.1 Dipodomys ordii
TTTTTTTTCTCTTTTTGCTTATGTGGTGCTGGGGAATCGAACCCAGGGCCTCAGGCATGCAAGGCAAGCACTCTACCACTGAGCCACCTTCCCAGCCCTTAATCTGTTCTTTTAAATCTTTTAAATTATTTGGTAAAATGAGATGCTGTGGTATCTCATTTTACTCTTTGTTGTATAGGTGAAGTCTAATTGATGATGTTCATGGTGGACTATTTCCTTCTTTGAGACAGAGTATCCTTATGTAGTCCAGGATGGCCTTGAAGTAATAATCTTCCTAAATGCTGAGATTATAGATGTTCATTCACTACCATACCTGGCTCCTTGTGAACAAACTTTCCTCCCCTCTCCTCTCTCCTCCTCTCCTCCTGTCCTCCTTTTTTCCTCTTCTTCTTTCTTCTTCCCCTCTTTTCTCTCTCTCCTGTCTCTGTGTATATATGTATGAGTGTGTGTGTGTGTGAGCCACTAGCATCTGGCTTTGTTGTGAACTTCTTAATTTCAGACTGTG
>NW_012270646.1:0-709 GCF_000151885.1 Dipodomys ordii
CCTGCCCTGCACCCCTGAGCTGGCGCAGCCTCTCCAGGCCCTGCACCCCTGAGCTGGCACAGCCTCTCCGGGCCCTGCACCCCTGAGCTGGCACAACCTCTCCGGGCCCTGCACCCCTGAGCTGGCGCAGCCTCTCCGGGCCCTGCCCTGCACCCCTGAGCTGGCACAGCCTCTCCGGGCCCTGCCCTGCACCCCTGAGCTGGCGCAGCCTCTCAGGGCCCTGCACCCCTGAGCTGGTGCAGCCTCTCCGGGCCCTGCTGTAAGCTAGCTCAGCCTGAGCAGGGCAGAATGTTGGTTCAGAACACGTGCTCTCCTGTGGCTGATTTTCTTCCTGCTTTCCTAAAGCCTTGCTCTAGAACTCTGCAGGAGCATCGAGCAGGGCTGCTGAGACATCTCTGTTGTCAGCCAGGTGGAATCCCAGCCTTGGTCTCCATGGAGCTGCTCTTCACCCCACAGCAGCCTGCTCTTTCCCATGACAGGCTCCGAAGAGCCTGTGTGCATGGGGCCCCCTGGCTACGGGGCTGCTGGGCTGTGAGTCCATCCGGGGGACTAGGGGACCGCTGGGCTGTGAGTCCATTCAGAGGACCATGGGCCGCTGGGCTGTGAGTCCATCTGGGGGACCACGGGGCCGCTGGGCTGTGAGTCCATCCGGGGGACCACGGGGCCGCTGGGCTGTGAGTCCATCCGGGGGACCACGGGGCCGCTGGGC
>NW_012270646.1:2294-3590 GCF_000151885.1 Dipodomys ordii
TGACGGGGGTCCTGGGCTGGCCCGAGGTCGTGGGGGAGGTGACAGGGGTCCTGGGTTAGCCTGAGGTTGTGGGGGAGGTGACGGGGGTCCTGGGCTGGCCCGAGGTCATGGGGGGGAGGTGACAGGGGTCCTGGGCTGGCCCGAGGTCGTGGGGGAGGTGACAGGGGTCCTGGGCTAGCCTGAGGTTGTGGGGGGAGGTGACGGGGGTCCTTGGTTGGCCCCTCCTTGGCCTGTTTTCCCGGCAAGCTCTCCAGCATGCCCCTAGCTGGAGCAGGGAAAGGTAATTTTTCCCCGGAGCACAGGGAACATGGTTTATAGCTGTTGCAGAGAGCAATCTCCCTCCCTGCGACTCTAAATTACCGTGCTTGCTGGAACGTGCGTGCATGAATAACGGCCCGGCCCAGATGCAGCGCGCCTCCTGTGCTGTCTTTCAAGGGTGCTTGCGAGGTCACAGCCCACTTGAGCTATTCTGGGCCGGGAGAAGGAGCAGAAGTCTGCAGGTGGAGAGGGCACGCCGGGCCTGTGTGCAGCCTGGCGCTGAGGGACCGGCGGGGAGTAAGAGGCGATGGCTGGGCTCCGGCTGCATCGCTTCATTGAATCCTCCCCAATTAGCAAGGTGGGCACGTGCCTGCGTCTCAGCATGGACAGGTAGAAACACAGAGAGCTCCACCTGGCTCATGAGCGCCTGTCACAGCATGAAAAGAGAGCTTAAAGATCTGAGCGCAGAATGTGTGCGTTTCAGGACGGCTGCTGTTGATAAGCCCGAAACCTCTGCTCCAGCTCATCCCGGGCCCAGTGACCTTGAGCAGGTCACATCGCTGTCACCAGTGTGCTGGACGGCAGTGACCTCAACATCACCATCTTGACAGTGAAAGCCAGGATGTGAGGTGCTGGACCTTTCAGGGGGTCAATCCACACTGAGCACAGCTGACATCACACAGCAGTTGTGAGAAAATGAATGTACTAAGCAATGAGCACCTCCCCCAAGTGGGGACTGCTGAGATCCCGAGATAGGTCAGCAGTGAGACTCGCACGGACCCCCAGCCTTCCCCTCGCCCAGCCAGGAGGACCCAGCTCCTTGCTATGAAGCCCCACCAGGGCTCTTAGGGGAGGTGAAACGCATTTCTCCTGAACTAAGTTCCTTGGACAGTCCCCCACCAACTTCCTGCATGTTCTCCACGTAAAGACAAAAACACTGTCTAGTAAGAACACCTGCCCAGTGTCCTTGCCTCTGCTTGTTACTCCTTCTCGATCAACAGCCCTGAGCCCTGTTCACTTGACGCTGACATTTGTCCC
>NW_012270647.1:0-2922 GCF_000151885.1 Dipodomys ordii
GGGGAGGAGGGGAGGGGAGGGGAGGGGAGAGGAGAGGAGAGGATCTCTTCTTAAGTCTCACCTTCCAGCAGAGTTCTACTAAACCTTCCCAGGCCAGCTGGTCCCACCTTGCCTCTCCCAGCTCTCAGTTTCTATGAGGTTCTGGATAAAACATGCCCCCCTCTGGTCTGGCGACTTTGTAAGCCACATTCTCGACTGCCCATGGTCCTTACTTATGTCCTTCTAGTGCACCCCACCTCTCCTGAGCACACACACACACACACACATCAAAATGGCCCCTGGGTTCTTGCTGCCCTCCCTCTCCTCCCCCTCACCAAGATGGCTGGGCAGGGCCCGGTCCTTTCTCTTTTTCTCTTCCACTTTGGGTGAGACCTGCTTTCCCGCCGCCCTCCGCCCAGGCTCCCTGGAAGAGGCCAGGCCGCTCCTTCTACAGAGCAGCCGTGCCAGGGCCCAGCAGGCCCCGCCCCGGTGTCCAGGCTGACACCTTTTCACAGGAGCATTCCAAGCAGGGGACCCCTGGGGAGCCGGAAACCAGCCTTTTGGGGGGGTAGAAAAGGTCAAAGCTCGGAGAGTGGGGGCGGGGAGGGTCAGGTCAGTTAAAGATGAGCCAAGTTTGGGTGAAACAGCTGCGCGACCCGCGCCAAGTGGGTGGTCTCTGGAGAAAGCGGAAACAGGCAAAGGCCTCCCCACATCCCAGCCTAGCCATCCTGTGGGGGGGGGGGGGGGCTCTGCTCCCACTTGATTTACTTGGTCTTAATCTGGGGAAGCTGTCCTGCAGGTGGAGATGTCCCCACAGAGCCCGCTGAGCATCCCCTAGAAGACCCGGCCTGTCCCTCCCCCCACTCCAAGGCTTTGTCTGGCACCTGCTCCCCCATATCTGTCCCTCCGCTCTCTGGCAGGCCTTGTAGGGTCCTATCCAGCCCAGGGATAGATGGGAGACCAGAGGCGATCCTTCCTCCCCTTGTCTTTAGCTGACTATTTTCCGGCCCTCGGGCCTTGATCATTTGTGAATGAAATGAATCCATGTGCAAACTTTAATAAAATGAAGCACATTTCACACAGTGAACAAATCCTCTTGAGAAAAGAATGCAAGGACTTATATGAGTTCCGGAGAAGGGGGGAGACAGTATTAGCTGGAGATTGGTTCCCTTGTGTCATCTGTTTATGAAGTTGGTGGAGAGCAGGTTCCAGTGGTCCCCATCTGGAAAGCTGGGCCAGGTTAAGAATTGTTTATGAATATATATTTTTTTAACTTTCAGTGTGTGCATGTTCACTGAGGTTATCAAGCTGGTTTAGAGTTTCAGTAATTAGTATATCCTTTTCTACCCCCAAACTTTTCTATGTCAGTATCAGTGAGAGTATTTCCCCAGAGAATACCAGTCCCAGAGCTCAGGCTCAATTTACACCTTTGACTTTGTGATGTTAATTTTGGTTTGTGTTGTTGTTGTTTTGTTTTTTATTAAAGAAAACCTTTAGACAGGCACTGGTGGCTCACACCTGGCATCCTAGCTACTCAGGAGGCTGAGATCTGAGGATGGCAGTTCAAAGCCAGCCCGGGTAGGAAAGTCTGTGAGACCCTTATCTCCAGTAAACCACCAGAAAACTGGAAGTGGTGCTGTAGCTCAAGTGGTAGAGCATTTGCCTTGAGCTGAAATGCTGAGGGACAGCGCCCAGAACCCAGAGTTCAAGCCCCACAACCGACAAAGAAGAAAAAGAAAAAAAAAAAAGAAAAGAAAACCTTTAAGTTCCAACTATTCTCAATCTAGGGACAATTTCTCCTGGTCTGTGCAAAGACTATATTCCTAGGGAACCTTGCTGTTTAACCAGTTGCCAAATAACAAAGACTTCTTCAAAGTTTTTCTAGGCCAGCCCTTTCAGGCATCCTGCCCTCCCATCCAGCTCCGGCTAGCACGGGGGATTTGCTTTGCAAAGGTCATTATTCCCAGCATTAGCTACACTGGCTGTTTTAGCATTGCTTTTCAATCACAAAGAAACTTTTACCAGATTTACAACCACTCCAAAGAGAAGATCAGTTTCCATCTTTGAAAACTCACAGAAATTGCTAACAGTAAAACAGTACAGTCTGAACTCAGAGCTTCAAGCTGCTCTTAACTTGGCTTCTCTCTTAACGCTGGTGTTCTACTTGAGCCACACCTCCACTTTTGGAAGTAAGTCTCACAGATGTTCCTGGGCAGCTGGCTTCAAACCTCGATCCTCAGATCTCAGCCACCTGAGTAGCTAGGATTACAAGTATGATCTCTTTAGTATCTGGCTAGACCAGATACTTCATTCAGAGAGAGAGAAAAAGAGCAATTTAGGAAAAGGTGAAAGCAAAGCAATTGCTGTTTTTGTGTGTGACCAAATGTTGTTGTCTTGTAACTCAGGAAAACCTGAAAATGATTTGGTTTTGCTTTGATAATCCATTTGGAGAATTGTGACATATTTTATAACATGCCCCCGACCCCGGGCTTTCATGGAGCTTCAAAGGTGTTGTGATTGGTGTCAGGTTATGCTTGCAGCTAGCTCTTCTCCTCTCTCCAACCTCCATGTGCTGTTATCTAATAAAGGAGGGAAAGATCCTTGCCACTCCTGTGTGGTGCAACTTGGGTCTTAGCATTAGCTGACAGCGCAAAGTTCTCATCTACAGATCTGTCTTTGCCACTCTTCTGACCAAAGGAACTTCATCTGTGGGTTTGGAACCTAGGCTTGACTTCATTAGAGGCCCCTGGCCACAGAGGCTGGGCCTGTGGCTTTCTCAAAGCCTGGCTGGACAGATTGGCTTCTGACTGGTGTGAGAGCTATGTCACCATCCCAGAGAAAAAAAGGATAGAAGTTGGGGCTGGGAAGGTAGCTCAGTGGTAGAGCGCTTGCCTTGCAGGCATGAGGCTCTGGGTTCGATTCCTCAGCACCCCATAAGCAAAA
>NW_012270647.1:12447-12839 GCF_000151885.1 Dipodomys ordii
GGGCGCGGCGGGCGCTACCTCCCTTTCAGGACCGTGCGCTCGGCTCGCGCCTTTGAAGTGCACAGTTAAATCCGCAGCGCAGTTTTTGTTGGAAGCGCCCGGAGGACATTTGGTGCGCCCGGGGACGGCTGGAAACCGGACCCGGTGGAAAGCCGGCCGGGCGGGGGCCGAGGGGCCGGGGGGCGGCCGCGGTGGGGGCGGAGGCCCGCTCGGATCTTTTGCATAAAAGGGGCGGCGGGGCACGCGCTCCCCTCCCCGGCCCCCGGAGCTCGCTTTAAATCCCGGGATCCTTGTTCCCCCCCACCACCCGCACCCCGTGGCGGACTCCCCATGTTCCCCGACGCCCGGGCCGGCCCGGGGGGCCTGGGGGCTGCCGCTGCGAGCCCAGCCGG
>NW_012270648.1:0-2167 GCF_000151885.1 Dipodomys ordii
AGGGAGGGAGGGAGGGAAAGAAGGAAGGGAGGAAGGGAGGGAGGGAGGGAGGGAGGGAGGGAGGAAGGAAAGGAAAGGAAAGGAAAGGAAAGGAAAGGAGGAAATTGGAGTTGATTAGACATACAAATGTGGACTCTGACCTTTGGGACGCACTAAGAGTTACTGCAAGGCCAGCGTAAGATGAAGTGGGAACACCTGGCGGCCCAGGGGGCTTTGAGAACTCAGAAAGGAAGCTCCTCCCTGTCCCCACTGAACCACAGCTGTGTACCATGCAAAGAACAATGACAGAACTGAAACACGTGTCCTGCATGGAAACCAACTTATTTCCTCGGAGGAAATAAGTCAGGAGTGGGAGGGGAGACAGGAAGTCTCTGCAGGCTGTTAGGGGTCAAAAGAGAAACACTAGCCAGGCCACGAGCAAATATACGCCAGTCTTAGATGACAACGGCTGAGGAAACCAAGGCGCTGTGTGCAACAGGGCCAGGGCTGACGGGTGTCCCCGGGGTAGGACTACGGCTTACAGCTCAATGGAAAGGGTCGACTTTACTTAAAGGTGAGGCATTTTGTTCTCTGCAGCAAGTGGCACTCACACGGCACCACAGTGGGCAGAAACCGCCCTGCCAGGCTTCATACACAAAGAACATTCCAGCCAAGCGCCGGTGGCTCACGCCTGTCATCCGAGCTGCTCAGGAGGCTGAGAGCTGAGGATCGAGGTTCAAAGCCAGCCTGGGCAGGAAACTCCACTAGAAAACCGGAAATGGCGCTGTGGCTCAAGCGGTAGAACACTTGCCTTGAACTGAAGAGCGCAGGGACAGCGCCCAAGCCCAGAGTTCAAGCCCTACGACCACCCAAAAAAAAAAAAAGAACATTCCAAGTTCCC
The DNA here is from genome assembly GCF_000151885.1 of Dipodomys ordii. Taxonomy (NCBI): domain Eukaryota; kingdom Metazoa; phylum Chordata; class Mammalia; order Rodentia; family Heteromyidae; genus Dipodomys; species Dipodomys ordii. The sequence goes on from NW_012270648.1 coordinate 881, forward strand.
TTCAAATATTCACCAGGAAGAAATCAGCTCCCACAAACTAGTGCATATATAAATCTAGATAGGTAGGTAGAGCAATCAAGGTATATGAAGGATGACAGAGAGAGAGAGAGAGAGACAGACAGACAGATAATGTCTTGAGTCAAATCTTGACTTCCAGTTGGAAGGAGAGTAGAAACAGCTCTTCACTGAAAAAACAAAAACAAAAACCAACCCTTCCATCTTTCAAGACAGACCTATCTCAGAGGATTATGGTCCAGGGCTGGCACTAGAAAAAATCATGAGGTACTATTTATCTGAAGGGTAATGAGGGGGAAACTAAAGCAGGCAAAGAACATGGCTTAAGTGTTAAGAGTGCTCACCTAGCATGCTCATGGCACTGGGTTCAAACCCCAATACTACAAAAAGGAGGCCTGCCTCAGAGCCTTAAAGAAGCATACACCAGTCCCTCCTGCTTTTTTGTTGTTGTTGGTCATGGGGCCTGAACTCTGGGCCTGGGCGCTGTTCCTCAGCTCTTCAGCTCAAGGCTAGTGCTCTACCACTTGAGCCACAGTGCCACCTCTGGCCTTTTCTGCTTATGTGGTGCTGAGGAATGGAACCCAAGCACTCTACCACTGAGCCACCTTCCTAGCCCTCCTTCCTGCTCTTGAAGGAACAAGCCATCATAGAGCAGAGCTCCAAGCACCTGGCACTGAAGTCTCCTCGGCTCCTTCACGGCTCTTCCTGGCAAGCGGTGAGCATTTCCTATTCTCCATGTGACTGGCAACCTCTGGCCACTTTTGACAGAAGGACAGGAAAACCCTGCAGCTCCCACACCTGCTGCTGGACCCGCTCACCATGAGGACACCCCAGGCAGGGTTCTGGTAAATGAGAGCCTCACGCAGGCCAGTGCCCCAAGTATAAAGTGAGAGCCAGGCCCAGCAGCCAGGCCTAGACCAATTTATCAACAAGCACAGGCTGCTTCTCACCACTGAGTCTGTGGTGTTTGTCACATAGCAACAGTGGCAGACACAGTGCTGGGGTGGGTACTAAGAGTGGCAAAGAGTAGTCAGCAGAGGCTAGAATGAACAAAAGATGTCTATGGCCATAAGGCCACAGGTTAGAGGAATTTGGAAGGCAGAAAACACATCTAATACGTGTAAAGAATATCTCAGGCAGAATGCAGAAGTCATCAACAGGTTTTGTTTTTGGGTCTGGTTATGGGGCCTGAACTCTGGGCCTGGGCGCTGTCCCTCAGCTCTTCAGCTCAAGGCTAGCGCTCTACCACTTGAGCCACAGCACCACTTCCGG
>NW_012270648.1:3052-5418 GCF_000151885.1 Dipodomys ordii
GGATCTCAGGAGCCACTATGCCAGATCCTGGCAATCTTATCTATGTAAGTGGCCAAAAGAAGCACACATGTGGTCAAGTGTGAGCTTTGTGGCAACTAATACTTAATTCAGACAAAAGCTGAAAAAGATAACACAATTTCATGAGGAATGTCAAGAAAGTCATGGGCTTTTCAACTTGCTAACTTCCTTTATATTCTCTTTCTTTTGTTCTTTTTAAAATTGTTATTATAGGGCTGGGAAGGTGGCTCAGTGGTAGAGCGCTTGCATTGCATGCCTGAGGCCCTGGGTTCGATTCCTCAGCACCACATAAGCAAAAAGAAAAAACCCGGAAGTGGCGCTGTGGCTCAAGTGGTAGAGCGCTGGCCTTGAGCTGAAGAGCTGAGGGACAGTGCCCAGGCCCAGAGTGAGGACCCCACGACCGGACCCAAAAAAAAAAAATAAAATAAAATAAAATAGTTATTATAAAAGTGATGTACAGAAGGGTTATCATTTTTTAAGTCAGGTAATGAGTACATTTCTTTTGGGGCATGTCACCTCTTCCTTTGCTCTCTCCCAGTTTTTCCCTCCCATCCCCGACCATAGTTGTATGTATAATTCATTTTCAACAGTCTGTCTAGTGAGTACCTCAGCACACCCTTTGTCCCTCCAGATAAATGACAAAAAGACAAAGTCTTTCTTTCTGTTTTGTTTTTGGGGTTTTTTGGTTGGTGGTGGTGGTTTTTGTTTTTTTGGTCAGTCGTGGTGCTTGAACTCTGGGCTTGGGTGCTGCCCCTCAGCTCTTCAGCTCAAGGCAAGTGCTTTACCACCTGAGCCACAGTGCCACTTACCATTTTCTGGTGGTTAATTGGAGATAAGAGTCTCACAGACTTTCCTACCTGGGCTGGCTTTGAACCTTGATCCTCAGATATCAGCCTCCTGAGTATCTAGGATTACAGGTCTGAGCCACTGGTGCCTGGCCAAAGTGTGTCTTTTCTTTTCTTTCTTTCTTTCTTTCTTTCTTTCTTTCTTTCTTTCTTTCTTTCTTTCTTTCTTCCTTCCTTCTCTCTCTCTCTCTCTCCCTCTCTCTTCTTGGTCTTATACTTACTAGGCAAATACTCTACCACTTGAACCATACATACCACCTCCAGACCTTCAAGTTCATTTCTTGAACATGGACTCATAAAAATGAAATCACCCTTACTATTCTAGTTATCAAAAGGGAAACCAAGCAGCCATGCTGAGTAGCTGAGGCATCACGCCAGTCTGCACTGATCCTCTTATGAGATACCATTTACTCTTTACCCTTGTGCTTTCAATATACTGGGTTTAGTCTGAGAATCTCACAGGTAAAGAAATGCTGGAGCTTGCCCCTATACTTGGCACATCAGCTATGCCAAAATAACCCGACCTAGCGCACACCAGGACTGGCGGCCAGCCTTACCCGACCTAGCGCACACCAGGACTGGCGGCCAGCCTTACCCATGAGCAGCCAGGTTTGTTGTTACCAGCACTGTCTTCACCTCCTCCACACCACTGCCGTCCACCGCGGTGTCTGGAGTTGTCACAACCACCACCTCCTCCATGTGGACACTCACATCAGGGGTGGCCATGGCTTCGTGGGATAGGATGCCCAGGATTAGCAGTGACACCCCTCCAGGGTCCCAAGTCCTGGGGAGACAAGGCAGAGTTACAGCATGGTCCACTTAACTGTTCCACAGAGCACCCAGCTTAGTGGCAGAGCACATGCCTAGCACATGCAAGTCACAGGTGTCAATTTCTAGCACAAAACAAATGAGAAGCTGGGTGCTGGTGGCTCAACACCTATAATCCTAGATACCCAGGAGGCTATCTGAGGATTGCGGTTCAAAGCCAGCCTGGTCAGGAAAGTACATGAGACTCTTCTCTCTAATTAACCACCAGAAAGCCAGAAGTGGTGCTATGGCTCAAGTGGTAGACCTCTCTTCTTGAGCTGAACAGTTGAGGGACAGCGCCCAACCTCAAAAAAAAAAAAAAAAAAGCAAATGAGAAGAATTTGCTCACATGGCACTCTACAGATGGCTTCTCTGAGTAACAGCAACACTCCTCCAGCCCTCCAAGTCCCTTCCTACTGCTCCCTGACAAGAAGCAACAGCAACACTCCTCCAGCCCTCCAAGTCCCTTCCCACTGCTCCCTGACAAGAAGCAACACAGGAGCTATTCCAGATTGGCTTGTCTGCAGTAGTGCGGCACCACCCACAGACTCCGCCGTGGATGCCCACATTCCCACAGAAGTTACCACCCACGGACTCTACTGTGGATGCCCACGCTCCCACAGAAGTCACCACCCATGGTCTCTGCACGCTCCCACAGAAGACCACCCACGGTCTCCGCCATGGATGCCCACGCTC
>NW_012270649.1:0-2165 GCF_000151885.1 Dipodomys ordii
CCCAGGCCCAGAGTTCAAGCCCATGACCAGACCCCCAAAAAAAAAAGAAATTAATAAGTCACAGGAATAGTAACAACCATAATTAAACCAATCAATTACTTATGAAGGGAAACTCGAGAGGTATGTGGGATAAGGGATGTCCAAAAGCTCAGTGGAGGAAAAACACTGATACTTTTCATGCTGTTTTACTTTCACCCTTTAGTTTGTTTTTTGTACTGGGATCTGAACTTAAGGCATCACACTAACCTTGCTTGCCACTCTCCCATTTGAAGACTAGAAGTCCTTGATGACGTTCCGGTGTAGAATGATGAAATAATTGCATTAAGGAGCTGGAAAGGTGGCTCAGTGGTAGAGCGCTTGCCTTGCATGCATGAGGCCCTGGGTTTGATTCCTCAGCACCACATAAGCAGAAAAAGCCGGAAGTAGCGTTGTGGCTCAAGTGGTAGAGTGCTAGCCTTAAGCTGAAGAGCTGAGGGATGCTGCCCAGGCCCAGAGTTCAGGCCCCACAACTGACAAAAACAAAAACAAAACAATAAAACGATCCATCCAAGAGACAGAGCTAGTGGTTAGCCTTAAGCAAAAGAACTCAAGGACAGTACCCAGACCCTGAGTTCAAGCACCATGACTGCCCAAACAAACAAAAAAAAGATGTATGAGGGCTGGGAGCAGCGGCTTATATCTGCAATCTCAGCTACTAGGCAAGCAGAAATAGGAGGATAATTCAAGGCCAGCCTGGGCAAAAAAGTTAGTGAGTCCCAATCTCGATTAACATGCTAGAAAAAGGAATCATATTTGTAATCCTATCTGTTTAAGAGGCAGAAGCAGGGGGATTACCGTTAGAGAACCACCTGGGCAAAGCACAAGATATCTGAACAAACTTAAAGAAAAAGGACTGGGGGCCAGGCTTACATGGTAGGTCCCCTGACTAGCAAATACAAAGACCTGAGTTCAAACTCTGGTACCACCACCAAATAAACAAGTAATCCACAACCGCCCCACACAGTGTCAAATTAGAAGAGGAAAGAATGCAAAACTACAGCAGCAGCCATGGCAGTGTGGCGCGGCCTGGGTTTCAGCGCTGGGATTTAACCAACAGGACCTCTCAGGGCAGGAGGTGCAGCAGTGCTCGGGCACCTGCAGGCCGCTGGTGCCAGGAAAGAGCACAGGCAAAGTGCGCTGCAGTCCGCAGGCTCTGGTGTGGGTTCTCGGGCCCCAGTGGCCTGTTTTTCTGGGAAGCAACGACTTCTCCTTCCACAGAATCAGTGCCGCGCTGGCCCCGTGCCAGCCCCAGAGGCTCTCAGGGTGAGGAAGTGTCTGTCCATCTGTCTGCCTGCGGCTCCTCTTCTTCCTCCTCGCAATGCTCCCCAGTGTCCCCCCTCCCAGCTCTCTCCCAGGACTGTCCTCTATCCAAGTCTGCTGCTGGTGTCAGCAACTCTTACCTGTGACCAGAAGAAGGAAGGTGTGAAGTTGTGAAGTCATCCTAGGCACTCCTTCAAGTTTCATCATCATCATCATCATGATTTACTCTGGCGCTAGTACTGCGGCTTGAACGTGTGGCCTCACATTCAGCCTGTTTTTGCTCAAGCCTGGCCCTCTATCACTTAAGCAGTGACTACACTTCCAGCTTTTAGGACTTTATTAACTGGAAGATAAAGAGCTTCTCAGATTTGCCTGCCTGGGCTGGGTTGGACCCTCAAGCCTCAGATCTGCCTTTTGAGGAGCTAAGATTACAGGTGTGCGCGTCGGATCCCTGGCTCAGCACTAATGACAGGGTTTTTTTTTTTGTTTTTTTCTTTCGGGCTGGTCTGCCCCGCGTAGCTCAGGCCAGCCTCCAGCCCGGGCTGCGGAGCCGCTCACGGGAGACCGTGCCTGAGCCCAGCGAGGCCCAGCCGGAGCCCACCGAGGCCCGGCCCGAGCCCAGCGCGCCCCGGCCCGGCCCAGCGAGGCCCGGCCCGGCCCAGCGCGCCCCGGACACGTTGTTAGCTGATTGTAAAGCAAACACCCGATATTTCCCGTGTCTTCCCCGCTGCGGTGCCAGGCAGGCGCCCCGCCGCCGCCGAGGTACAGCCGGGCTCCCGTGTGCCGTGGGGATGGCGCCCGGGATCCCCTCGTCCACGACCAAGGACCTGGCGGCGGGGCGATGGCGGGCGCGGCGGAGACCCAGG
>NW_012270649.1:4685-7468 GCF_000151885.1 Dipodomys ordii
TTTTCTTTTTGCTTATGTGGTGCTGGGGAATCGAACCCAGGGCCTCATGCATGCAAGGCAAGCGCTCTACCACTGAGCCACCTTCCCAGCCCCTCGATATTTTATACTCGTTTTTTGTTACCATGTTTTTGCTGTCTAGCCTGTACTTCCCCGGCCTCATGCTCGTGTCCAACCACTTTGCACACTGACTGACAGGACTCGGACTGGATACCCCGAGGAGGGAGATTTTTATTTTATTCAAATTATTTTCCAGGTACTGGTGGTTCATGTCTGTAATCCTAGCTACTCAGGAGGTTGAACAGGAAAATCCATGAATCTCATTTCTCCAATTAACTACCCAGAAAGCTTGAAGTGGAGAGGTGGCTTATGTGGTAGAGCACCAGCCTTGAGCAACAAAACTGAATGAGAACTAGAGACCCTGAGTTCAAGCTCCAGTATCAGCACTATTAAAAGGAAGAGAAAAGCAAGCTGAGGTTCAAGTTTGGCTCAAGTCATCTCCAGTGAATGCTGGGAGCAATCTCCACATACTTAGTGGCTCCAAGCTGCAGAAATTGAGGCTCACACAGCTAGTATGTGCTATGAACCAGGGAGCTACCGTGTGGGGCCAGGTGTGGACCCATGTGGGTAATGACTGTGCATAACACCCCGTGAAGACCCAGGGGTTTGGGGTCAGAAATGGGTCTTACTGGGTTTCAGGGGAGCTCAGTTTTAGGATCGGGGCTTCGCATCCTTAAGGCCCTGGCTGCCACCCTAGCATCTCAATAAATGATCATAATAGAGCCAGATACCGGTGCCTCACTCATCTTCCTAGCTACCTGGGAGGCTGAGATTAGAAGGATCACCATTCAAGGCCAACCCAGGCAGAAGAGTTTGAGAAAGTCCTTCTCAACTGATAGCTGAGCATGGTGATGCGTGCCTGATCCCAGCTATCATAGGAAGCCGAAAATAGGTAGAAATGAGACCCATCTCGAAAATAACCAGAGCAGAGAGGGCTAGGGGTGTGGCTCAAAAAGAACAAACCTGCAGGGGTGAGGCCCTGACCTCAGATTCTCTACAGCCAAAAAGTAAAATAATAACAGTAATAAATATAAGGTGTTGGGCCTGGGCCAGCTGGGAGCAGTGAGGGGTGGGGTGTGGGGAAGGTCATGTGACCTGTCTATCATTCTACCACTTGTCATCCAGCCTGGCTGTCCCCTCTGGTGACCTTGGAGCAGGGCGTGGGCGCTGCGTTGCCCCTCCTTCTCCTTGCCCCTGCCACTGGCTGCCTGGCAAAGCAGGGCTTTGGAAAGTTATTTAGGAAGTGAGTGCCGGCTACACTGGACATCCGGCCACCTGTCAGCTTGTAGGAAGGGCCAGGATCAGTGGACATGTCTGGGCCCCTTCTGGGTGCTGGACACTGTTTCAAACTATTGTGTAGAGTAATGGTCTGCTTCCCTTAGCCACCCTTAGAGGAGGAGGCTCCGAGGCTTCCTTACTTCCCGGACAGGAAAGGTTGAATCACTTGTTCGGGCCCATCAAGGGCGGCTCTTCAGCTAGTGACCAGCTCTTGAGTGGCAAGCAGGGACTCAGGGAGGGTAGACAGGCTCCAGGCTGTAGGCTTCCCCATTACCAAGTATCCTTTGTTTTGTTTGTCGCTGATACCAGGTCTTGAACTCAGGGCCTGGGTGTTGTCCCTGAGTTTTTGAGCTCAAGACCACTGTTCCACCACTTGAGGCACAGTTCCACTTCCAGCTTTTGGGTGATTAACTGGAGCTAAGACTCTCAGATAGCCGGGCCCTGGTGGCTCACGCCTGTAATCCTAGCTACTCAGGAGGCTGAGATCTGAGGATCGCGGTTCAAAGCCAGCCCGGGCAGGAGAGACCGTGAGACTCCTATCTCCAATAAACCACCAGAAAACCAGAAATGGCGCTGTAGCTCAAGTGGTAGAGCGCTTGCCTTGAGCTGAAGAGCTGAGGGACAGCGCCCAAGCCCAGAGTTCAAGCCCCACGACCAAAAAAAAAAAAGACTCAGATATTATCATTCCAGCTGACTTCAAAGCATGATCCTCAGATCTCAGCCTCCTGAGTAGCTGGGATTATAGGTCTAGCCTCGCCCATCTAGGCTGCTTCATCTGGGGGGGGGCGCGCAGAGGAAGCCGCTGTGCTGGGCAGGTTGTGACCCTGGCTGTCCCCCGGCCTGGCAGGAGCTGGAGCTGGTGGAGGACGTGTGGCGTGGGGAGGCCCAGGACCTCCTCTCGCAGATCGCCCAGCTGCAGGAAGAGAACAAGCAGCTCATGACCAACCTCAACCACAAGGATGTGGGCTTCTCTGAGGATGAGTTCCAGAAGCATGAAGGTAAGGCTGGCTTGATCCTCCCGCTTGGTTACTGCCTGTAGGTGTGAAGCCACTGGCCAGAAAGGAGGAGTCTGGCCTCTGTCTATAGATGATACCAGCTGTGACAGATTCCCCTCCCCAGAGTCGGGCTCAGACCTAGCCCTCCCGAGGCTCACTTTGCCTGTCAGGGTGTGAACTGATACATGGACGGCAGGGCACCAAACAGTCAGCAGGTGGACACGCTGAGGCAGAGCGCAGGGCACGCCTGGAGCTGCCTTTGGTACTAAGGCCCCAGCGCAGTCCTGAGCAGCTGACACCGTGAGCCATGCAAGAACCGTGGGCAAGAAGCAAATACAAAGCCAGGCACCGGGGGTCACGCTTATCATCCCAGCTACTCAGGAGGCTGAGATCTGAGAATCGAGGTTCAAAGCCAGCCTGGGCAGGAAAGTCTGAAATTCTTTTTTTATTTTA